>NC_092645.1:15466746-15766746 GCF_039555335.1 Amphiura filiformis
ACCCGCAAATTTCTTACGGTTCGCATGACCCGTACAAATTGAACCAAGCAAAGAGCAGAAAATCCTACTTTTTTGTTTCCCACTGGAAAATCTGGAACACATAATACGTCCAGCTGCCTGAGTACACTTTCATTTTAGTTTCCCATCACGTTTTCAACCCAGGTTATCAATTTTCTTGAAAATTAGTGAGGACCCTAGATATTTCAAAGGCAAGGGACCCTTGGATTTTTTTCTTATTTCAAGGCCTGAATTACGCATCGTTATTACGGCAAAATAATCGCCCACGGGCACGTGCTGTAAATTTTAGCTAGGCCTACCTTGGCGTCGTCTGTAACGAGATTATCCTAAGCCTAGTGCTGTTTTTATGATAAGTAACCGTATTGTATGCGCAAAACAGATTTTATCTTTTCTTTCATTGTGTACAGATATCCATGCCCCGGAAATAGACATGTGTCCTAGCCACCAAGAAGGAGTATTACTTCCGGGTGAAAACACTACAACAGTGGTCTGGCCCGTTCCTCAAGCTACTGATAGCTCTGCTATTGCCCCTTTTGTTAAGTGCAATCCACCACCTGGATCGCTATTTCCATTGGGATTAATACCAATTGTTTGTACGGCCATTGATGGGAGTGGCAACATTGCATCTTGCAATTTACATGCATATGTAAAAGGTTAGTTTCAAAATCGTTAATAAGTTTGCAAATCCAAACGAATCATAAGCCCGCTGATTTGTCATATTCAAGAATTCATGGATATAATGGAGCGTTTCGGAAATGCAGTTTGCAAATATATATCATAGAGTTATATCGATTGGATTTCTTGCTTAGTCTTACTTCAACGCCAACGTCTTATTGGTTACCGCACTAATAGCGTCTTGTTGCTTAAATCAATGGACGATAAAAAGAAGGGCATGTGTAAGAGCCTGTTCCCTTTTGTTCAGTCCATTGGGTTATTGGTCACACTTCAATACAAAAGACTTTACCTTAGGCGCTTCGTTTGAATAAACATGAATGGACTCGCAAGTCCTAAACAGGGATTATGTCAGGAACCCACGCTGATTTCCTTATTATAATATTTTAGACTTGATTTAAAGTTTGATACTAATGATGGTCGACATATGTATATACTATTTAATAATTAATTATGAAGTAAGTTAACGTTAGCTTTATAGTACTTTGTCAATTCCACACCAATTCTTTCTTTCGTCCCCTCCTACTCTAGTTTTCCCTCCCCTAGCTCTCCCGCTCTCCTCTCCCCCTGTTTCCCCTCCCCTCCCTAGTAGTAATTGGGCGATTTTTAACATGTTTAACAGCGCTAAAATTATCCTAGTGGCGTTTAAAAAAAAATGAGGGCAGTATCATGGAAGTAATCTATGAGGTATAGAGTAAGTAAAAGAAAGCCCTTATAAATTGGTATGTAAACAAGAGCCCAACAAACACAAAACGTTTTAAATAAGTTATATTTTGGCTTTTGGTTTAGGTAAAAACGTTTTAATAACATTAAACTGTCGGGTTATATAAAGGTCATGATAACGTTTTAAAACGTTTTGTGTGAAAACACACTACAACAATATTTCTAAATGTTTTCAAAAAATGTTATTGTAAATTATTTTTGCAAACATTTTTGCCAAATATTGTGTCAATACTTAAATAACATTATGTTAAAATATTTGAACCCAGCAAACACAGAAATGTTCTTTAAATGTTTTTTTCAAAACCTTATAATAACATTTAAATTATAAAAAGGTCATGAAAACGTTTGTAAAACGTTATTGAAAATATTTTGGGCAAACATTTTTCGCAAAATATTTTTTCAACCCCAAAATAACATTCTGTTTAGAATGTTTTGTATCAAGTTTTCAAGAATCTTTTTGGAATGTTATTAAAACGTTTTTATACCCTTTATATAACCCGACATTTAAACGTTTTCTGTAAATCATTTTTGTTTGCTGAGCAGTAGATTATCAAAAATGTTTTTAAGGTTATGAAAACGTTTTATACTCTTAATATACTCTTTATATAACCCGACATTTAAACGTTTTCTGACAACCTTTTATAACCTTTTGCGAATGATGTCGAAAACGTTTTGTGTTTGCTGGGAGGGTTCTTTATTAGAAAAAGAAAAATAGTTTTTATCATCGGTGTCATTTTGAATACATAGGTGATTCAACATGGTTTGTGTATCAGGTAACTCATTAAGGTTTGGGGAGCATGGTATTAATTTGCGTCTTCTTTTTGAACTAATGATTCCAAAATTAATGCTTTTATTGCGCCAAAATTCAAAATGATTTCAACATCTGAGTGGTATTTTAACTGCAAATTTGTTTTGTTTATACAACATACCGAATGCCACTTGATTGCGTTTGAAAAGCAACAAAACAAAACACAACCAAAAACAACCCCCCCCCCCAAAAAAAAAACCCCAAACATATTTGCGCATTTTTCATTCGCGCATCCCTTATTCATATTCCACGCCAATTTACGCCAGTTTTCTTGAGCCAGGTGTTAGGGTTGGTGAGGATGCAATAATGATTTTTATTTAAAAAAAAATAGAAGATAATACTAAAAGAGTTGTATTTTACCACTTTTAAATTAAAGAATACATCTTATTGTTCATCAAGAAATCTCAAATTGTGTTGTATCTCCCCCTTAGTTTGGAATTCAAATTGTTCTTGAAGACATTTGTTTTTCTATTTTTTGCTATTAAAATAAGCATCTAGGTCTAGCCAAAAGGCTGTTGTAAGGATTCTCTAGTCTACATTTCTAGTTTCTTGCACTAACATGTAGAGCTACGTTGTATTTGAAGAAGACCGTATGTGGTACATACGACCTATTTGCACTCATTAGGAAAATTCCAATAGCGATAAAACATGTAATTTATTTAATCAACGATTCAATTTCCCAAAAATGGCGCAGTAGATATTCTTTCAATATTATTGTATCGATTGCGCTGACAACAGATTGTGGATATCAACTTGGGATGGAAAATGGGCAGATTAGGAAGCACCAAATATCTGCATCTAGTGTACATGGTGCGTGTCCATCAATAGAATCGGCAAGGCTGAATAGCTTAATGGAAGCAGTTGATATTGGTGGAGCGTGGTGTTCTGCTACGCGTGACCTTAAACAGTGGATCCAAGTCAACTTCTATATCATAACGAGGGTTACTGGAGTTATGACACAAGGAAGGAATAGTATTGATGGTGTACATCCTCAATGGGTTACGAAATATCGAGTTCAGCATAGTAGCGATAATGTAATATGGTTGTTCATCCAATCAAGTGACAAGCAAGGTGACGAGGTAAATATCCATATGTCTTTCTGAGTTAAGGTGGTACTACACCCCTGTGGTAAATTTGTGACTATTTTTGCATTTTTCTCAAAAATAATAACACACTGGTAACAAAAGTTATGTATATTATTGGACAATGAATCCAATTACTACACTGAAATTTCAGTGACTCAAGACAAGCGGTTCAGTATAGGCCTATATAATAGGAAATAAGGTACATCCTAACGGTACCTTATTTCTTATCATAAATAACGAACCGCTTGTCTTGGGTCACTGAAATTCCACTGTAGTAATTGGATTCCTTGCCCCTATAATAGACATAACTTTTGTTACCACTGTGTTATTAGTTTTTGAGAAAAATCCCAAAATAGACACAAATTTATCGAGGGGTGGAGTACCCCCTTAAGTTAGTTTAATGAAACAATGAAATTACCACAAATCTGTCGCTGCCAAGCACCGACTACGACTCTTTAGCGACTGTCGCGACACATGTTTCGGTGCAATTTGGTGACAGAATGTTTTGGTATCTGCTTCGGGTATAAGCGATCGTTATTGCTCGCGAATGATTGATGAACAGGTAATTATTAATAATGTAACAAGATGATTCCAGTAGGAACCCCTACTACTTTAAAAGGTACATGTATTATGTGTTTGAAGGTAATCGGCAATGCATTCAACTAGCATTTTAAGACTCTTGTAAAGTGCTTAATAATAATATTAGCACTTTGATAGAGAGACTTTTAGTTGAATGATCACACTTTGTGACAGCAAACCTAATAATATTTTCTCGTTTACAAAACCTAATAATATTTGTCTGGTTCTGTTTATCATAGGTGTTTGAAGGTAATTGGGACCGCAACACCATCGTAACAAACATATTTCCAACACCGGTGCAGACCAACTTTATCAGAATAGTTCCTATTGATTGGCATGAACATATAAGTCTACGTTTTGAGGTTTTAGGATGTGAAGGTACGGTTATCAATAAAATGAGGATTTAGGACAAGAATGTCATATTTTTAATAGCTGCCCTATTGACATTTGACAAACGAGCTGTATTTTATATTATGTACATCTAAAATTAAGACACATGGCAGCTATTTTTGAACCCTCTTGCATTAACCTCTCAATATCTCAACATTGGAGATTGTTATTGACGATGTGCATTGTGGGATGTGTACAATATCGTCTCTGGTCTCAAACAATATAAAGAATACTAGTAGCTTGCGCTATCTAGAATGTTTCGTTATCTTGTCATACATCAAAATATGACAATACCCATTGAGTTGCATTGATGTATATTGAGCCCATCTGACCCTGTCAATGGTTGTGTTACCTGGATAGGAATGCACACAAGATAGTTAAAACTATTCTTTCTTTCTGATTTCTTGCAACAAGACAAATAATGTGAGATAATTTTTCATCAAAATTAGAGCAAAGTTTCTCACCCTGCTGATTCTAGTTGATTGGTCACCAATAGATGGCGCTTTAGTACCAAGAAATGGATGATATACATGATTGAGAAACTATGCCTCTCGTCTCTGTCCTTAACCACATAGATGTTTTAATGCGACGAACTCCAAAATCACTTTCCGTCCCAATTAATCATATGATTATAAAGCTGCGTGGCCTGCGATTGCTGCTATAGATTGTTCCCTTATGAGATTGTTTCCTGCTTGTCCAATAAAGCTACCTTTACTTTTTGCTACTCCGATTTTTTCTTATGTTCACCTAATCTATTTTTAAAACGAAAATTAGTTTCAAAGGAACCACCTTTAGCTATTAACGGGAGTATTCACGACCTTAACTACTTCAGGGATAATGTTAGGAATCTAGTGTCTCCCATTGTGGTTACATAACCTCAATTATGTTTGTTCTTTCACTTAATATCAGAGAATTGCAGAAGGAAACTTGGAATGGAGGACGGTCGTATTACACCGAGTCAACTGTCTGTATCAAGTATTTTTAGTAGTACAGAAAAAGATTTTTTTGGTCCAAATGGAGCACGTCTTAACTACATGTCTGACCCCGATCAGGCCGGGGCGTGGTGCGCGGCTTCTGATGACGAGGCTCAATTTATAAATGTAAACATGTTGGTTGAAACATGGATAACCGGAGTTATGCTCCAAAGCAGACGCGGGCAAGACCATTGGGTGACGAAATTTTTAGTTCGCTATAGCGACGATGGGAATTTTTGGAATGATATCGTAGAAAACAATGTGCCAATGGTAAGTTTTATAATTGTTTAGCATTTAAGAACTTTGGTAGCTTTAACTAAAAATGTAACTTCAAATGTGGAGTGCACGAAACAGATGCAACTTTCGTCGCCGCATCAAAGTAAAAAAAAAACTCTATGTTTATGTTCTTAAAGATGCAAAAAATTTTACCTCGACCTTGTATAAATGTGTAAATTTCTTGTAAAGGGGGCTAACATCGATTGGAGTCAGACTTACGTACAATATCATCGGCCCTTTTATGCATCCGTGTAACAAAAAGAAATTTTCAGCATTAATTTGAACAATTAGCACAATTAGCAAGCAAATACGCTGGTTCACGCGAACTGCATTGTAATCGCGATCATTGTAAACAGAGAAACATGCGAAGGTATGTCGTACTTAACTTCATTTGAGAGTTTAATTTAGGACGAAACAGTGATGTTATATCAATATATAGTTTACTTTAAAAGCGTGCACGAAGCGGGAGTATCGACGCATTTAATCATAAAGGAGTATCAGTCCGAAATCATTTAAGTTGTTAATAACAGTAAGCCTACCTCGTCCGTGCATGTCCCGATTTCATCGAAGTAAAATTCTTGGACCACCCACAATGGGCATGCAGAGGCGTAAGAAATTTTGCTAGTATGGTTACCACAGAGTGACGTTTGCTTTCAAATTGTTTTCGAAGATGCTCGATAGGACATATTATAATGATGCCAAAATCTTATCAGCAATTAGTTAAAGATTGTGCATTTTGATCGAGTTACGGGACTTTAATAAGAAAATTCTTCTTTAAAAACTTATTTTTAAGAAACAAAAATACTGAGTCCAAGATACATGCACTGAAAGGTTGCAATACCGTGTGCTTAAAACACTACTCTCACAGGATATTAATTCTTAATATTGTCAGCTATTTTTTGTAGAAAAAGGAAATCGTACAACAGAGGCCTAGTTTGTATGTTTTTATAATCACAAATCAAATGGTTTCTATCATTATGTTGGCTAAAGATAGTAATACATTAAAACTGTATTTTTTATGACAATCCATCCCCTACTTGTCGTGTGCCAAGTCCAGGTGCAAAATTCGGTAACCAAATCTTTGCATTACCATGACCACAGCAAGTTTCTTCGGCCATATCTTATTAAAGGTCAACAATATTGGGCAAGTATTTTTCTTTTTCACCTGTTCAAATGGCCAATAGCTATGTTCACATAGGTGGGAGCAATGTATATCAACTAGAATTAATCAATAAATTCAAAATAGGATCGTGAACAATTTATTACGGCATACGGCCTATACGGTGCAAAATTCGGAAGTCAAAACATGAACAGTCGCCACTTGCAGTTCGTTATTTTTCATATGTCGCTTGCAAAAATCTTCAAAAGTTTTACATCTTTAAGTCGAGAATAGTCATAAGTTGATGCGGATATATAGGATAAAACTGTGCAGTGTCCCTGTGCAATTCACAAAATGCATCAAAAGTCACGCTATTTTGCTTTTGCGACGAGCTTTGTAATCCAAAATGAACACAATCCTTTAAAAATAGCAGCGGCGCGTTGGCTAATGCGCTTATTATCGTACGCCATTTATATCCGTAGGCATTCGCAGGCAACAGCAACCGTAACACGGCTGTGACCAGGTTATTTCCTGCGCCAGTCCAAGCAAAATACATTAGAATACAACCAATGGCATGGAATACGCACATTTGCTTGCGGTTGGAAATTATTGGATGTGCAGGTAAGCGTCTTTGCTATCATACGAAGAGTTAGATGTACAGCTCAACTGATCATACTTTTCCTACATTCGACCTTGCATGATTTTTGAGTTGACACAGTCATGAAAATAACTATAGATACTTGACATACCATTAGTAGCCCAGTTCTGAACCTTTTCATTGATCATTCATAACAATAGGTATCTGATGGATCAGTGAAGATAAGAAGGGATTATAATATATCCGTAACCTTGATATTAAAGTGCAATGGACATGTTTTCATTTTATGTTTCAAATATCCCGCGCATGAAAATTGAGTATTTAATCCAAAATGGAAAATGGAACAATTTATTGGAAATCTGTTTTAACAGATTTTTTGAGATCTTTTTCTGCACTGTATTATACCTAAATTAAGAAATTTGATAAATATTCAAAGAAAATATAGGTCATCCAAAAATGTTGATTTTTACACATTTTGGGGCAAAAAGGAAAAATAAGCAAAAAATATCAAAATCTGTTTTAACAGCTTCATTCATCAAGTCATAACAAACGGCCTACATGCTTAATTTCTAAATTGTGAAAAATATAGGTATTTATTGATTTTCATGTTTTTTCTTGCAAATATGCTAATAATATGCAAATTATGAAATTGCAAAATAAAGTTTCTACATAGCATACATCTTTCAAGTGTGATGTTCAAAATGACAGACATCAAAAAGAGATTCGATGAAATGTAAAGGTGTAGTAACAATTTTGGCATGGACTGTCTGGTTAGGCAAAGTACGGTAAGTTGAGCTGTATACAATAAGAAAACGTAGACAAATTGTGCAAATGGTACTATTCAACACTTCAGATTTCACACCACCAAATAGAATTATATCGTTGTGCGCCCTTAATTTCACTTCTTAGAAAAACTTTTTAAAATTTAAGCATTAAAATGAGCAGAAATTTGCATAATTTTAGCCACATTTGGATTGGTCATGATTAGTAATATTATTTCCTGCAAGTGTACCACAGATGGGCGAGATCAAATAACTTTGAATGATTTTAAGCAGCCTTTTCTTTACAGAAACACTGGCATGGTTTTGCCTGTAAAATAGGCAATTCCCAGACATCGTAGACTTCGAGGGCCAGTCGTAAAAAATAATGACGGTCAACCTATATTTTTTCCCAGCCAGAGGGATCAGGCAAGGGCTGATTTCAACCATCATAGCTGTCGCTTAAAACTGAGTCGCTCCTGTGAAGAAAAAATGATGTTTTCTTAAGGCAAATTTAGCACATATCTCTATGGGACTCTGATTTGGTGGTGTGAGATCATAAGAGTGTC
The DNA here is from genome assembly GCF_039555335.1 of Amphiura filiformis. Classification (NCBI taxonomy): domain Eukaryota; kingdom Metazoa; phylum Echinodermata; class Ophiuroidea; order Amphilepidida; family Amphiuridae; genus Amphiura; species Amphiura filiformis. The sequence goes on from NC_092645.1 coordinate 15,475,296, forward strand.
AAGTACCCCTACCTGTACTCTGTACCATACCAAGGTTAATGTGCTATGTAAGAGGACCAGCGAAATTGTAAATTTTTTAACTTGGCAAATAAGTATACTTTGATTGAGCAAAATCAACAGATACTTTTTATTATTATTATTGACCAAATTAACGCCATATTATTCCATTTAAGCGCATCTGTTCCAAATCATCATGTTATCTGACCATTTTGGCTTCAAAAGGGCAAATTTCTAATATAGCTGCTGGATATACTTCATGAGTTTTCATCAACCCCATCCTCCAATGTCAACAAGAAATGTACACCTCTGAAGATCCATGGGTTAAATATCGATCTGTGTTTAAATAAATTCAATTGATCAAACTTTGTTACTCAAACATTTCTACATTATTAATGATAATGTATTTATCATCATACCCATATATTAGAAACGACAGACAACTGTAACAGTCAGCTTGGCGTAGAAGACAGGCGAATTGAGTCGAGTCTGTTGGAAGCTTCAAGTGTTTCCATGAAGTATGCTGACCATGGTCCTCAGAACGCAAGGCTAAATCAAGTACGTGTAGCCGGCGTCAGTACTGGAGCATGGTGTGCAGCAGTCGATGACGCCTACCAATGGATTCAGGTGCAACTGTTAGCCGTTACTTACGTAAACGGTGTGATGCTACAAGGAAGGGATGGCACCTCGATGCAATGGGTCACAAAGGTCAAAGTTCAATATAGAGAGTATGGTGACGAATGGTCATATGTGCGGACGCACGATAACTTTGATGAAATGGTACGTTCTAACAAAATATTAACTTGTAGTATGTCAATAAATATATCAATAAATTGTTATATCAATACATTTTTGTAGCACACTCCATTGAATTTGGTTTTGTAGGTATTTGATGGTAACAGAGATGCAAACACCGTAATAACACGAATATTTCCTGCGCATGTGCTTGCAAATTATATCAGGATACTACCAGTAGAACGGAATGAGGGGATATGTTTGAGATTTGATATAATAGGCTGTGAAGGTAAGTCCTAATTTCATATGTATCACGCTTACCAATAATATGATGTAATAATACTAATAATTAATTTCCCCACTACCGGTATGTTACATTCTTGTAGACACCCACTTTAAAAGCCATTTAAATTGATTTCATGATGTATAAGTGAAAACGTTGTACTTACTTCCAGACTTTTGTTCCTCCCTCATGATGCAGTCATGTCTACATTAGAATTCACCACGACCTTTGCAGGACTTAAACCCCATTAAAAGCTATTAAACCAAGATAACACTCATTGAAAACAACTCAACTGATTAAATCAGATCTTCTCTGGTTGTGCACATGTGTCTGTTTTACATGTGCGGTATCGCAATGAGCTGCCATTATAGTTTCAGTTGGGTAACCGATTATAAAGGAAACGCAAGGAAACAATGGTATGTGAACCTTTGTTCACGAAATGAAACAATGGTCTGCTTTTTGTTAACCAGCATTCTTGAAAGTGAGCAACATAATGATTGTTGACTTAACACGGTTTGGAAATAATTTCTTCATATTTTTGGTGTTATCTGTCGTTTACATATCCTTCCTAAAACACAAAAGTGCGACTATTTCCAAACACCTAAATTAGCTAAAAATTTAGGACATGTTACAAAACTATATTTTCTAGAATTTCATAGAATACTTTAAATGTAGCTTGTACTGTTTTTGTGGCATCCTTCAGAACTGAGCGGTCCGTTGCCAATATTTTCGGTCAAATCTCCATTCAATTAACACGGGGAGTTGGCTAGCTATGAGCTAGCTATGCCTTGCCCTCACTCATATTTTACGAAAGGGCGACTATTTCTGGACATCTAACCTAGCTGTAATTTTAGGTCATGTTAGAGACATATATTTGCTAGAAGTTTGGAGAATACTTTAAATATTGGCCGGTTATTTTTCACACAGTGATGTTAACTAGGCAAATGCATAATACTTCTAACATACACTATTTGTCGCGTCAATGGTGAGAGTACTGTATATTGTGTATAGGAAAACGGACAGTAATTTTACTGCAGTATGTGCCGAAGACTCCATCTGCAATGCGCTGATCTAGTCGCTACCCTTTCTCTTTGAAACTCTTTAAAGTATGACAGTATACATGACTTAGAGTATAGGTTCCGTCATTACAATCGCGACCGTTCGCGTCTTTGATGGAATAGCTATATTTTGTTTCTGTGATCGTTATATTGACCTCATAGGAAATAATTTTAGAGATTTTATCGTAAACAGCGCATACTTACAATAATTACAATTTTTCCAGTTCCATGTCCGGCTCAGTTTGAGGTAGGAGAACCCCCGGACACCTCGTCGTGTTCAGCCTGCTACATTGACCAACTTTGTAATGAAGGTAATGAAGGACCTTGTAGATCAACATGATCTACCATAGATGTTAGCAAAGTGTGCGATAGCGCTGCCCCCCCTTTGGTAGGGTAAAGGGGGGCAAGCATTTTGGCAGGTCGAAAGGGGGGGATTTAGGGTTCCCCAAAATCTAAGTGTGTAAAGGGGGGGGGGCAAAGCTTTGTTGGCACGTCGAAAGGGGGGACAAAGGCTTTTTGGCACGTCGAAAGGGGGGCGATTTTGGCAGACCACTTGGAAAATTCACGACCCGGGGTACACATAATTATTGCACAGCCCTTATATCAAACGTAAATTTCTTAAAATGTTTGCCCATTTTACCTTTACCTTCAGCAATTCTATATTCTGTATTATTTCCAAACATTTTTGGTAGTTAGAAATTGAAATATTGTCACCAGCTTTGCTTTCAATAAATTGGGTCAGACTGTTCCACAAGCATTGGACTTTATCACAATCAGAAAATAAATGCACCAAGGATTCCTCAGAATTGTTATATACAAAAACCACAAAGTGGGGAATCAATTCTACCAATTTTATGAAGGAATTTGTTTGTACAAATTGCTCTGTGAAACACTTTAAAGTAAAAAGCTCTAAGTTGAGTTTCAATACTGCAAGAAAAGTTATTATTATATATGTACTTCATTCCAATCCGGATCCTGATCCATATGTAAAGCATCAATCCAAAAGCTCTCTGTTTTGGCAGATCCGTGCTGTCTTGTCAAAATAGTGTATGAATGTTTGTTTGCGTGTTTAATTGATTTGTCGTATTTATCGCTCTTTATCTGTCTCTTCGCTGTGAAAAAAAATGCTGTGACTATTTCGTGAAATATTTTTGTTTTTTCAAAAGTTCGTCCTGGATTACCTAAAGCATTAGGAATGGAAGACTGGTCCGTTGCTTACCATCAGATCACAAGCTCTGGTTACATCTATAATAGACAACCACAATATGCAAGATTAAACGGACCTAGTCATTGGGGTGGCATAATAAAACCACATATTTGGCTACAGATTGATCTATTGTCTGAATTAATTGTCATTGGAATACAAACTCAAGGCTCAGCAACAGACAATTTCTATGTAAAAACTCTTGAAATTGAAAGAGGATTTGTCGCCTCATCTTTGATCCCGATAACGGACACTGGTTCCAAAATCTCAAAGGTAACATTAAGGGTAGACGAGGTATTTTATTATTTAAATCAATATATTATTGACAAGTAACACTTTAATGTGTTGCAAAAGTTCATTATACAAATCATTTACTTTGAAAACGAGCTAGATTTATTGTCGTTAATGAGTTATGTACTTTTTACAAAAGTGTTGTTGTTTCAGCCCTCTTACGTAACTCGGAACCACAGGCCCTACAAATGTATATCTTCTACACACTTGCTATGAATTGAGCAATGCAATTTTTGCCAAAGCTCACTACCATTCGCAAAAAGTCATGAACTACTAAATCTCAACAGTTTAACATAGTTGCTAACCTTGAATGAATATACAGGGTGTCCTTGAAAGAACTGTATCGTAAACTTAATTGTTTGGGTATTTTAACTAAATAACTGTCGTGGTTGAAGAAAAAAATCATATAATTTTCAATTTTTGACAATTGAACACCGTTCTTGAAATATAAGAATTTTACGAAACTCCCTCGTTTTCAAACCTTTCCACGGATTCAAATAATATATTAGTTAGTCGCATTCGGTATATCGTTGACGCCAGCGTGTAAACAAAACTAGATTTGCATAATATTATTTATTCATTGGTGCAAAAAGATACAAATGAAGACCGAGCACCAGATATAGATTTCGCTAATTCCATGTATCTTCTTTTTGAAAAGCTAACTGATTTTATTTTACTACAGACTGATTTATGTTGTCACAATAAAAATGGGGCTAAAAAGTGTATTTTTGTTATTTTTTTTTCAAAAACTTACGTTACCATAGGATTCCTCGACTCGTTTACATTCCAAAAATGTATAGTTTTATATACTTTGGACTTAAGGTGGTACTACACCCCTGGCCAATTTTTTGCCTATTTATGCATTTTTCCCCAAAAATTATAGCGCGTTGGTGACAAGTAAGATATATATATTATAGGGGCAAGGACTACAACTTACTTGTCACCAATACGCTATAATTTTTGAGAAAATACCCGTACGTATAAAAAATAAAACGGTTCTTGACATGGCTTTAATACATTTTTACCGTGATTTCCTTTAATTATTTCGATTTCTAACAGCTTGACTTTTGCTAAACTTGTAGACCAACTTTTGATTTATATTTTTCTTCAGATCTTCGCCGCGAATGAGAATAACTATGCCGTTGTTAACATTCCATTTCCCAAGGCAGTTGTGGCTCGTTATGTTCGAATTGTCGTGAAGTCATACCAAGGATACCCCTGTATGCGGCTAGAAATCATTGGCTATGATTGCACCTGCCCTTATGGACTTACAGATGGATATTGCGCTAAAGGTACATGCACCTATTCTGAACTTGGATATAGTTACTAATCAAAGCTATATTTTCTATGAAAGACAATACAGTTAAGTTACAACATTCAGAAAAAACATCGTAAGTTTTAACAGTGATCAATAACGTTGAACAATAATTGGGATTCCATATTTTCCCCATAATATGTTTGTGTGGGGTTTTTTTCTAGTTGTTATGCTGCATCGCGAGAGCAATTCATTTGTTAATTTAGCTTTTCGGACAATTCCATAATCCTATGCGGTTAGTCTTGGATGTCGTCACGCCGATGTAACGATGTTCACCATCGGCAGGACGGCAATTAATGACGAAATGTCCGGTCTAACCGCAAATAATAAATTATGGGATTTACCGAAAAGGTAAAATATTTCGTTAAACCGCGTCCGGATCATTTGTCTGTGGACGATCCAATGAGAACGCATAAATGGTCGGCAATTCAAGCCGTCCATTGTTTACCTTTTTTGGTCTCTATTTACCTGAAGATGATGCCCGCAAGTAACAAAAAGTCAAATGACTTAGAGAATGATGTTAATGTATAACAATATCCGTTGACTTCTAGTTCTTGCTCAAACTGTCAGTTATTTTATGCTTGATAACTATCACCTTCATCCTTCGTCCAATTTTATGGGCAATTAAAAGCGCCCATTCGTCCTTGCGCGAATAGTGTTCATAATAATGTTTTTTTAACAGAACCTGGATGGCAGCTAGTGTTCAAAGCTGTAGCTGGTGTTAACTCATCCATTTCTGACGATGGAACATTTGATTTAAACGATCCATATCAAGTATGGGACCGACCTGAACCATGTAATGAAGATAACGCCGAAGCACGTCAACTGAATACGAACTTTAAAGGACATTACAAAAGTTCCTTTGCTCTTCACTGGGAAACAAGGAATATCCAAAAGGTATAAATTCTTTTTAAAACCAACAATATACAAAGATGTATATATAAATAGAAACTCACATAAAATATTAGATCACACGATGTGAATTTCTAGTTCTGTTGCATCCTTGAACACAAAAACATGGACACAAATAGTGCCCAACTGTATTGCTTCCTTATTGACTCACTATACAAAACGTGTGCTTTTTTATTTCTTGGGGTTATTTCCTTGACTTGAGAGCTTCTAAGCACACCAAACATACATTTACTGCAAGTTGAAGGTCAGCTAAAGATACTTTAACGAGGTCCGTAACCAGGATTTTGTTCTGGGGAGGAGGGGGGCTTGATTTTGAAAAGATGGACTGGGGTGGTGGCCGGATGTTGAAAAAGTCCCCCCCCCACAATTCGGACCTTTTTTTTACTGAAAAATCCGCGTCCGACCCCCCTGGACAAACATTAAAATTAAATTAGGTATCGCTATAAAATGTGTCATAAAATCAGAACCGTTACGTTAAATGTAATATAACGTTTTCAAAAACCTAAAAGGTTCAACCCGGTTCTAACTAAAAATGGATTATATTCTCTGTTTCACTATTTTGACTCACTCTGTATAATAGTTGTGTTATTAATGCTTCCCCATTGACTGACTGTACATAAAGAGTCATTCTCAAATTAAATTTGTTTAAACTTTTTAACATGTTACAAGTTTGAGGCTTTACTATTTTCAAATTTCAGGTAAAAGTAGCACTGTTAGACGAGACTGCTAATGAGGTCATGAGTCTGGAGTTCAATGGAGTCGGCTCTAACCACCTGAACTGGTTTTCAAGGAACCGTTTGCTTTCGGCGCCTTATGCTGATATTTGTGATGAGGGCCACAATAGCTTTTCTGCGTCCGGGTGAGGAAGATAACTAAACACTTTTTTTTATATATATATTGGCGTATTGCAAGTCATTGGGTTAGACTAAACACAAGTCTGTCTCCGAAAACAGCCTGCATGAGAGCTTCTAAAATGTTGTGCATTGCTTTTTCGCCAATTGTTAACATTTATAAGACAAACGTGTTAAGCTTTAAAGAGCATGAATGTTACCAAGCAAGAGAACATGTCAACTTGGCGTCTTTCATGCTATGATAATATTACAACATTTAAAAATCGAAAATAGACAAAAAAAACCATCCAATTCAACTGTAATATTATGCTAATTTCTTTCGTATATGTATTTACATATTGTTTTTATTCTTTTGTTAATGTAAAGACACCTTTCAACCGGTAGACAATGGTTCATTAACAAAATGTATGATGGATGTACGGGGGACTCAGGCTGGATGGTTGCACTTTACAAATCCAATCCGGGTTGTGATTGGGAACACCAAGCCGCTAAACCAGTGTTTATGTACAGTAAAAGGGGAACTTACACTAACTGGAATATAGGTGAGATACGAGCTGAACTATATCAATATACACTTTTGTACATCTACGTCGTAGGTGTCCAAAACCATAAAAACGGGAGCTTAGAACCAAAAGCGTATTTGTATCAAAATAATCACGGGGCTGCCTAAAATTGATCTTGGATCACTTACTCATGAACATTTACCTAAGGGTAGAAGTGATAGTAGAATAATTATAGGACAATTCCCAACCACAATATTCCACAAACAAAACACAGTGTTCTTTTTAATTAATGAGCTGTTGCTAACGGAATATTGGAACGTCTCTATAGTATAAACCCCTATCCTGCGAATAGAAGCGGGCAATATTCTTCATACGGCATAATAATAATAATAATAATAATAATAATAATAATAATAATAATAATAATAATAATAATAATAATAATAATAATAATAATATTGATGATAATATTGATGATAATATTGATGATAATAATAATAATCATTAATAAAAAAACTTGTCTTTATATCAAAATGGGGTGTTTATGTAAATAAATACGGGGATTTGCAAGAACCACCTTCGTAATTCGTGTTACAACAAGGGCTAAGTAGGAAAAGGGTGATGGAGCCTCTCAGTTGATAATGGCAAAATGTCAAAATACATACTTCTCCAAATCCTATTTCAAAGGGATGGGAAAGAATTGACCTTTTCGGTAAATCACATAAGCCGTTGCGAGTACACCTGAGATGTCTTCATTTGACGTCACGCCGGCTTGCAATGCGCAGTAATGATGTTCGATTCACGATGTGCGCATCGGCCCAAATCGGCTTATGGGATTTACCAAAACGGACAATTTACCGTCTGCAGTAGCTGCTAAGTCTTACATTGTTAGATGCGTGTTATATAACACATGGTATATATAGGCGTAAGAAATTTGAACAGACGACAACGTAGCTGTGTAACCTAAACTTTTAATCCGAGCGTTCGCCCTCAGGGCTTCATCAAGGATGGCATAGGCAAACTGTTAAATGAATAAACAGAGAGAGGATACATAAATGCCAGGCAATAAATCCATACATTACAAGAAAATATTATAAACATGGTATATATATATATATATATATATATATATATATATATATATATATATGTGATATATGCACGAATGGAAATACCCATCCGATTGTCTACCCAGGGTAAGGTTACCCAGGGTAACCTTACCCTGGGTAGACAATGTGATAGGGACTTAAATATAGAGTTACGATGTATGTACACCATACGCTGTTCTTATACAGCTCTATAGAGCATTCTATCTTGGGGTGATCACAAAATATGTCCCCTATTGGCTGTAACAAAACGAAAATCATAGCGTCAACCCAGGGTGACCGTTGAAGACAATTTGTCAACTTCAGGTTGTTACTTTAGTGTGCGTGTCAACCTGGGGTAGTCGGGATGTATACTTTAATACACATGTAAGATAAATATTTAAGATAAATATAGTTGAAGTGATGCTTATTGGGAAAGTTCTATTCATGTAAATTAAGCGCACAATAATATATTGTCACCAAATGTATATTGTCAACAACTAGAAATTTATGTCTTTTCCTTGATTGAAACAAAACCAAAAATCGCAGTGTCTACACGGGGTAATCGTTAAGAACCTCATATAAAGGTTTGCTTGTTATTTTACAGCTACATGGTCACGCTAATTGGACTAAACCATAAGAAATGAACATCGAATCTTGCAGCAGTTGCATTTAACCATTCGGCGAATCACATAAACATGTGCGTGCTGTTGTATTTACAGTGTTCCCTCCCTTCGATAATTCTGATGCTATATAATAGCAGTGGATTCATTTCACTGTGCACAAATTGTTAAACGTGCAAAAGACGTATAATGTTCATAGGCGTATAATTTTCATAGACATTACACGTTGGCAAGAAGTCATACGTCATATACCCTGTCTGTATATCCAGATTTTAACAAAGTAATATAGAGTCTGCCCAGGGTAAGGTTACCCTGGGTAACCTTACCCTGGGTAGACAATCGGATGGGTATTTCCATTCGTGCATATATATATATATATTGCATTTTTTTAAAAGTCTGTAGGGCAGATATTGCAAATAGGGCCTCTTGCACTAACCTCTTGATTTATTCGTTTAGACTTGCCACTTGGCCTAGAAGATGGACGAATTGAGGACAACCAGATAACAGCATCAAGCTTTTGGGATGGTAGAAATCATTGGGAAGGCCGACTTCACAATACTAACTTCTGGGCACCGTGGACAGGCGTTGACCATTGGTTGCAGGTTGATTTGCTTACAAGTGTTGTTATCAAAGGGATTCAAACACAGGGCTGTGGCAGTTCTGCGTTATCACAATGGGTTACTCGTATCACAGTCTCTACGGGTAGTAAAGAAAATGTATTGACACCCATCATGGAAGCTGATGGTGTTCTCAAAGTAAGTTTTTCTGTTATACCAGATATTAAATCTGGATGTTTTTTTGACAATTACAAAAATCTACAAAATTGAAAATAACAGACATAATTATTATCCGCTATAAAATTATATTGAGCTGTGTCTTGTAATTAAGTTCCAGATCCGAAACTTAAGGGAAGGGTTATGAACGTTTGGGCAGTATTTATTGTGGGACATTAGAGCACACCAGAAATATCGAATTGCATTCTGAATACGAAGAATGTCCTTCTGATATCAAATATTTTTGATTTTTTAAAATTCGCAATATAATACACATTTTATGGCAAATCATTAAAAATTGATATTTTTAATATGTAACAGTACTTGAAGTAAACTTTATAAATCTGATGATTTATATTTGAAGTGTATGTAAGTGGGATGAAAAGCCGACGATCAATTGAAAATTTTGACGTTTCGAATTGAAGATATGGATTTTGTTCTCAAAACACCCAAAAAAATAGGTATTTTTGGGAAACAATCCATATCTTCAATATGAAAGGTCAAAATTTTCAATTGTTCGTCGGCTTTTCATCCCAGCTACATACACTTTAAGAATATGTCATTAGATTTATAAAATTTACTTCGAGGACTGTTATATCTCAAAAATGTAAAAAATATCAAATTTTATTAATTTGTCATAAAATTTGTATTATATCGTAAATTTCATAAAATGAAAGTTATTGTATATCAGAAAGACATTCTTCGTATTCAGAATGCAATTCGATATGTCTGATGTGCTCTCATATGCCAAAAAATACTGTCGAAATGCTCAAAACGCTCATTCTAGTTCCCTTAATTACAAAATCATGACATTTTACACGATTGACGTTGATGGAAGAAGGTTCATGGAATCGCGCAGAGCCTGATATCACCTATTGAATGTTTAGAAGACCGTTTGGTTTGCTTCAACGCGTTAAAAGTGGACAATTTCTGTTCTTTACATCGGCAAATATTGTTTAACCATTTAGTATATAATGCTAAAAGAGGCCCGATAAACTCTGATCTGAGGCATGTCAAATTAATGAAACTACGTTCCTCTAGCTAACCTCTACATGGTATGCTTATGGATTGACGATCATTAACTGCACTTATTCAACCTAACATTGAACAGGACGAATTTCTTTTGCTGCTACCAGGAGTTACTCTATGGTGATACACCCATTCACGATCTAGGTGATCATGAAATAGCAATTTCATTTCATTATTGACATTGGTTCTAATCAAAATTAAAAGGGTACGCATCTCATATTGATGACAAACATAATTATTAAAACATGCTATAATTGAAGACCGAATTAAAACGACTAGCGTGTATATGACGTCAGGGCAAAGGCGCGACGTTATTGGTGGCTGATCTGCGCAGAACAGCATTTTTGGTCTGATTGACGGGGCCTCATACGCAAACTAGTCTTTTTAATTCGGTCTTCAATTGTAATTCCTATTGCCGCTTCTAGGTGTAATTTTATGCAGATACACCCGTTCACGATCTAGGTTATCATAAAATAGCTATTTTATTTCATTATAGCCAATAATTCTAAAAAAAAATAAAAAGGTACATATCTTTTTTGACGACAAACAGGTTGTCGGAAACAGTGAGAATCTTACTTTGGTCAAAAATCATGCAATAACTGCGGTCGTTACATGCTTTTATGTTTACACAGATTTTTGCAGCTAATGTGGACGTTAATAGCGTTGTAGACATCACATTCCCTGAACTAATCACAGCTCGTATTCTGCGTGTGTATGCTATTGATTGGAACATTCATCCCGCTTTGAGAATGGAAGTCATTGGACATGATGAAGGTAAGTAAACATGCTGGTAAATAGTCAGTTGTGAAGGAACAAAGTGGTCAGGCGTTTAAAATATCTATTAATCTAGATAATAAAGAGAATACCTTAACCGAATATGCGCAACAAGCTCATTGGTCGTTTTCATTTGTTAACCTGTCATGTTACCAACATATTAAACAATATGAGGAACACAATGATAAAAGTATGTTATGTTGTTGATTTTTTATTGTTGTTTTATTCGATTTTGTTCTTTGCTGTTGATTAATGAATTACAACCAAACGTAGGGTACCTTTTTCTTGTTCTTGATGTTAAAAATTTTAGTCGATGACAGTTTTTAAGGGTCGGAAGGGTAATAACAAATACTGCACAGGGAGTAGATTATGAAGGATATGTATGTTCATGCCTTGTTATGAAGGTATGAAGGCTTACACTAGTTTCACGAACAAGCGATAGGCCTAACACAATATTCCTTTTTTATGTATTTTACAGGAGGCGTTGGAAAAGCCAGTATGTTAGCTATCTTCGTCAGCACACCGGACAGTTAGGAGTTTTGCACATCAAATTGTGATAATAATCTAGGACTTATTATCTGAGCTGTAAAAAATGCTTTTTTGCACTCTCTATATAACATTTATTATGTGAAAACATGTCTAAAACAATAACTGAGCTAAATGCATTGTAAAAAGATACCTTTGCAATTATTGCGCATCGTTATCGTATTTGTTCGCATTCGCATTTTTGTGTGATAAGTAACTTAAGTTAGGTATAATTACAGACATATTATGATAATTCCTGACATCCTACAAAAAACTCAGTATTTCGCACTTTAGGTTTTATGCTAGAAACAGAAAACAAACCTTTTTTATTTTTTGTCTTATTAGTTTTTGTGAACACCCAGCGTAGGTAGTATAACAGTTGATGCTTTTAAAACAAAACTACGTAAATATGTGTACGTTTTAGTGATGTGGCAAAATCGGATCAAAAGAGTCGAAATACAAAACTGACTAAAGGTATTGCAACATTGCTGAAGAGGAAGAGTTCCGCAAACCGGAAATTTAATTTTGACTCAATATCTAGTCGATTTCATATGACGTACTAAATGAAAATGATGTTTGCATAAAATAAGCAGGATTAGGCTAATGAACGTGAGAAATGGAACGTAGAGACCATGATAGTTTAGTCCACACAAAATGACCCGGTGCCTTTGAAATGGTCTCGAAATATTCTCATTGGTTTCCGTGACGTATCAGGACAATGGTAGTTGGAGATGTAATCATGTATGTGTCGGGTTGAAGAAATTACCAACCTTAGAAGACAAAAGTGTTTCAATGTCTGGCGTCTCAGAAGAACTAAAAGTTACGTGACTATTCCATACGGTACGGTCCGATGTTGACTGATACTCTCAGTCCTTGAATGGGTTGACCTGGGTAGTTTTAACATCCCAGAAGAACCATACACAGTTTTATAGGAAATGGGTGTATAAAATCACTAAGCATCATAATAGTATTTGGATAAATTGTGTTTATTCTATCAGTCTTCGTACATATTATTTTAGGGCACTTGTAATGCATTTGATTTGCAGAGTTCATTTACTGAATTCTTCCAATCTGTACTGTGACTAACAAATGTACACACACTGGCCAAAATTAAATCCAGTACACATCAGTCCACAATGCTCCACTAACTTATCATATTCATATAAAACCTATTCTTAATAATTGAGTGTACATCAATACGTATAGTTGGAGGTATTATCAAGCGAGTACACTCATCGCATCGCATTTTAGGTAGTGAAAACGAATTACTAATTACAAGGTGTAGATAGGGCTGTCAACCTTTTGGAATTGCTTGGCGTGAGACATTGTCGGAGGCGGAATTATTTTTTGCCAACTGCAATGTTCATTTTGACCCATGATTATTTGAGCCACGGGGCTTAAGAATCTAAAAATTGTGTGTGTGTGTGTGTGTGTGTGTGTGGGGGGGGGTTGTAGGGACTCCAACTTTTTTTACGATGGGTGAGATTTTACTCATTTGACGGCTCTTTGCGTGAGATTTTCTACCTAGACGTGAGATTATACCTTGGCGTGAGACGCGGTCAATGCGTGAGGGTTGGCAGCCCTGGGTGTAGATAATATGTGACCCATCACATCAAAACCGACCACTTCGCGGCTGGCTTCATTAGCAGATAACAATGAAAGAAGATGGACAAATATAAAGAAAATAAAAAGAAATTTGAGCTTGTTTTGCCTCATAAAATATTTTTACACTATATGATTTAAACAAGTAAGGTGTCATTTTAAAGCTAAAAACCAGCAGTTTATTCTAGTGTTTTTCTGCCGCGAAGTGGTCTGTTTTATTGTGATAGGTCACATATAAGATGATATGCATTTTATTGTTTAAACCATTCTCAAAATAACATAAAATATATTTCAAAACACTACAATATATGGAATAGAGCTGATTTATTACGATATGATGTGGATGTGAAACAGAAGCAATTCTTTGTCTGTTATCATTAATTTGTGTGGTACGACCATGAAATCTGTTCTAGAGACAATATCAAAACGAAATCTCAAGACTCAAGACCAAGAAGCATCTCAGCAGAACAACACCAGTGTTAGAAAAAATTGGTCCGAGGTTGCACGACATCCGCCTAGTACAGTTTAATTGTCTCTAGATTAGTCACATGATAATAAAATGTGCCTCCATCAACTAGCCTTAGCCCCTTGGTAAAATGGTCATTATGTGTATCACCGGCTTCTCACAAACTTATACACAGCTATTACTGGTGCTTATAGTTTTATCATCAGTTATTGCCTGGCATAATATGCACTTGTCTCATCAAACGAAACATCAAACATCACAATCCAAATATAGATGGTCAAGTTTATGGAGAATGTTGCAAACTGTTGTATGTTTCGCTTTTTCTGTAGGGAATAAGCTTTATCATTAAAATCGGATATCAAAAACGATCAAAAATACAGCACAAACGGACATCACTATTTATAAAAGAATTATACAGCAGTGATATAATTATAACACTTATAAAAGCTGTATCTTTAAAAGGAGATTACCCCGATTCTAGAATTTTGGCAATTAAACTCAGGTAGGAAAAATATTTCTGATTTATTTTGTGTGCATTTTGAGCGTTAAATGTTTCAAAATTTCAAAATGAACAAAATGCGAGTAACAATGATGTCATCAACATGACAGTGATATTCATGAGGAGTAATTACTGCTCCCTCAAGAAATAAATGGTTAACACATTGTTGGATTTCATTGCACGACCTAGTAACTGTATCTAGAAACTTGTGAATGTTATAGTTTTTGCCGGAAATAAGCTTTTTCAACTGTTACTGACCAGTTCATCAGTTTATCAGACATTGGGACATTCGTTACCGCGGAATTACTGACCTCCTGTTGAACTCTTCGAACTCTTCATGATGCAGTCATGTCTACAGTAGAATTCATCTCGACCTTTGCAGGACTTAAACCCCATTAAAAGCTATTAAACCAAGATAACACTCATTGAAACAGCTCAACTGATTAAATCGGATCTTCTCTGGTTGTGCACATGTGTCTGTTTTATATGTGCAGTATCGCTATGAGGTGCTATAATACAGCTTCAGTTGGGTAACTGATTATAAAGGAAACGCAATGAAACAATGGTATGTGGATTTTTGTTCACGAAATGAGACAATGGCCTGCTTTTTTTAACCAGCATTCTTGAAAATGAGCAACATAATGATTGTTGACTTAACACGGTTTGGAAATAATTTCTTCATATTTTTGGTGTTATCTGTCGTTTACATATCCTTCCTAAACACAAAAGTGCGACTATTTCCAAACACTAGTAAATTAGCTAAAAATCTAGGACATGTTACAAAACTATATTTTCTAGAATTTCATAGAATAGTTTAAATGTAGCTTGTACCGGTTTTTTTGTGGCATCCTTCAGAACGGAGCGGTCCGTTACCAATATAGCTCAATATTTTCGGTCAAATCTCCATTCAATTAAAATGGGGAGTTGGCTAGCTATGAGCTAGCTATGCTTTGCCCTCACTCATATTCTACGAAAGTGCGACTATTTCTGAACATCTAACCTAGCTGTAATTTTAGGTCATGTTAGAGAAATATATTTGCTAGAAGTTTGGAGAATAGTTTAAATATTGGCCGGTTATTTTTCACACAGTGATGTTAACTAGGCAAATGCAATATACTTCTAACATACACTATTTGTAAAGGTCGCGCGTCAATGGTGAGAGCACTGTGTATTGTGTATAGGAAAACGGACAGTAACTGCAGTATGTATCAAGGCGATATAAAAGTGCAGGGCACACCTGATGTTGAAATTAAATTGAAATTTTGACATTGAAATCAATTTCGACGTCGAAATCTGGTTGAAATCACAATGTATTTACAAATGGACATCAACCTGATTTCAACCTGATTTCATCCTAGAGGTTAGTTGAAATCAGGTTGAAATACAGGTTGAAATCAGGTTAGGTTGAAACTTCGACGTTGTATTAACGTTGATTCAACGTCGAAATCCTAACCTGTGCCCACTGGGTTAAGCTTTTGACGTGTGTTATTGTAAGAAGACCACCTCTGTAACACCTTCCCTATGTCTTCAAATATAAATGCAAGCAGAAATCGAATTGTCAAAATAAACAGAGCATCCATTAATTTTATATAGGGCCTTCGATGTTTGTTCACAGTAAAAATATGTGATTCTCAAGTCATCTACGGAAATCATGCGGTATTTGATGTAGGGGGTGTATTATTTTGCAAAATGTATAGAAATATTTTTTCCCCCTTCAAGATATATGGTTATGTATACAAAAAAAGTACTGGAGCAATGAAAAAATAATTATCAATTGCTAACCCCCTGTACATACCCTCTGAAGTTTTTGGTTAAGGTTGCCGAATTCGGCCGACTTGCACTATGTTTACACATAGATATTGTTATATACCAGGTATACTGGTGTGACTTACATTAATTGGTGATGAACTTATCCTTTTACTGTCTAAAATTGTAATTTCATAGGTCATAGTCAACGGTAGTAGTGTATTAAGTGAATATATAAGGGTAGGCCTACCGATCGAGAGAGTGGAGTCTCATGAAGCCGAGTGTGGAGGCGTTTTGTGCACTCTTTTTTATATCACTTTTTCCAAATTTGAAAGTTCTGAAAGCCGTTTCTGGACCGTTTAATAGATTATTTTTTCAGTTAAACTCAAATGTTGGCAAAATCTTTTGTTTGGAGCCCTTCTTTGTATAGTTGATCTTGCTTTACATTCAATCCTTTCATCATATCAGGGATATGCTTACTAGGCTGTACAATCTTGCTGTATTCTGTAAGTAAAAGACCATGTAGGCCTTTGATTTATAAGATCTGAAGACTTGCACTTGACCTGAGAGCAGCAGACATACTGGAGTTGCTTGGCCCTTCTCCATGATAGCTCATAGTTATTGAATCCAACACTCCGATTAGCACCGATGTGGATAGGAGCCTGATGCAGTTTAAAACTGTGATGTTCAATAGGCGGGTTTACTCTCCTGAACCCCTCTGAATCCAAATATGGCTTCTTTCTGCTTAAGGAAGCCTGCAGCGATGGTAGTATCTTCATGAGGATAGTTTGATGATATCTGATCTGTATATACTAACTTGTGAGATGGCTTCGCAGATGTTGTTGTCATATCTAGTGGATGTAAGCCTCTCCTGAGTATGAATGTTATAGAGGGGCTCCAGACAAAAGAGTCATTGTTTGCCAAGATTTCAGTTGACCGAAGGCGCAATAAAGATTTGGATTCTTTGAAAGCACTGGGGGGTGGGGGGCATTTACAATTGCCACGGAAGTGGATACCTAGTACAGAGTACTTACGTTGAAAACGAATCAAAGACCTGTAGAATGACTGTAGTCCTTCCGTGAATTTAAATATGAATGTGACAGTGATTCATCAATCCTAAAGGAAGCGACATAATTCAGGCTGCTGAAAGACTATAAGAAGCTACCTCCTGAATTATGCCAACAATTTAGTTAGAAACATGATTTCAGGTTGGTTGAAAATTAAGACTCGTTCCAGAAAAAGCTGCCAGATCCTTTAAATTTGGATTAAGGGATATAATAGTCCACACATTGAGTGTACCACCCCTGGCTCCATGGGACCACATTCCTGAAATGAAAACAGTTTAAGTATACTTATGAACTCTTATATTAGTCCCCTCATACACTACAGCTTGTGAAATTACCATTTTATACACTAAAGGGACAAGTTCATCACCAGTTGTAAGTTATACCAGTAACATTGACGATCTCTGTGTTAAACATAGTGCAAGTCTGCCGAATTCGGCAACCATAACCAAAACCTTTCAGAGGGTATGTACAGGGGGGTTAGAATATTTTGTTTCAACCAAAACTTTTTTTTAGGTGTTTATATATGTAGTCACATATTTTGAGAGGGGGGTCTCAACAATTTTGGGTTAATACAACCCCCTATTGAAGCAGCTACCGCCCAAATTTAGAAGTAAAGTTACAACCATTGATGCAGAACCTTTTGAATGACTTATTAAGTACAAACAATTCCGATAAATGAACATTTAATATCCTTAATGCATTTGCATTAATTAATTAGTCGAATCTCAAGGCGCAAATGTTAGACTAGCGCCGGTGGTATGCTCCGTGTCATTTTCCAGTCATTCCACTTGCATTCTTACTATATTAATATTCGACAGACAATAAGATCTATTTATAAGCTCTGCCGTCAATTACGATCCATTTGGCTACTAGCTTTGAATTGAAAATGAAGCTCTTCATCGTCAATGAATGAGAATTGGTAAGTTACTTAAACTGTTCTTATTATATCCATAACATAAAGGTACATTTGTACAATTAAAAACATTATATAACAATATCTTACATAAGTAGTTTGTAATACGGGTTGGAATTTACATACATCGCTTTTCATAATACACGAATCTGCAAAACGGAACTGAGAAAGAGGAGAAGGACAGTGAGACACACTGTCTCAAAAGAGCTTCCAATATACAGCATATGCTAATTAATTACCACCTTCAAAGCAAGATATCAACACATTTTAAAATTGATATAGCACAAAGAAACCCAGTTTATTCCTTCAAATTTAAGAGCTTCGGTTTGCTAGAGTACCATCACACCATCCATGATCAGTCAACATTCATGGTATACTTGCATCGTTTCTCACTCACGGAGTCAACATGCCTATCCAGACATATTATGAGGTTTCAGTTTAAAATTTGATGTATAGATTTTGAATGCTTGATAAACTTCAGGACACAGCAATAAGAAAAAAGGTTGGAATTCTTGCCCGCAATTGGGACATAAGATTTCATTGTATAAAATAAATGTAGATATTTAGACAGCGCATTTAAAACAGTTATCAATCATTTATCAAAATGCTTTACATTTATTCCGCTACAATAAGGATATATCATCAAACTTGGCTGCCATGGTGGAGTGAGACATGTGAGTTGCATAGAACCTTGTGATTGTTGGCCACCCACCATAACCCATAGGCCATCGGACCGCCAATTGTAGGAAATGAATATGAAAACATAAACACATCAGGAAAGGCAGAATATCACTGTTTTAATCCTAACCATTGAATGCTACAAAATACTACAGCTTGGGTGCGGTCTCTGCAATAACCCTAATTCAGGTCTGCCCCCCCTTAAAATTACGACTTATTCCATATTCATCACATGATAAAGATTTAAGGGAGTAGACCGGGATTGAGGTTGCTGCGCCGCCTCTTCTGCAAACCATGAACACTGGAACCGTCTACGAATAACCTACGACTAAACGCCCTTTTGGCGGTAGGGTTAATTAAGGTCCATTAAGGTCAACAAGATGACCACCAGAAATGTGGCCAAAATAAAAATGAAATAGGTAAACCGCTCCGAGGAATAATCGCATGAGTTATGCAAACAAAATGAACAATATGAACAATGACCAAAAGGCGCATATTGAACTTTAAGGGCGTACTACACCCATATACTGGTTTGATTGGTCTAAATAAATATTTTTTCATTTATAGCTAGGCGATATATGCACGGATCATGTGAAATTAAAAAAATATGAAAAAAAAAAGAAGAAAAAGTGCTTTTAAACAATTGTAGTAAGTCATTTTAGCCCTATATATATTTTGTTTACTGTATCCTAGTTACTCAGATGCGTGTTTCATAACAAACCATGATTTATTCTATTCAGCATGTTCAAGTAGGGTACATGAATAGAATACATTAAATCCTTTGTTATACTCTCTATAGAAAATCTAGTGGTGCATGCAAAATATATAAACACTTACACAATGGATGTATAGTCATTAGTCAATAATATTATAATGTGTTGTTAGGAGAAGAAAAGGCTATTAGGTCACCGTATGTCAGGTTATAGGTCAATTGGTTCAGGTCAAATTTAAGCATCAATTTTGAATACACATGTGAGAGTTTGTGATATCATAATGAGGAATAATTTTGATATTCTGTCTTTAACTGGATATATATCGAGAAGTGCAAGGTGGATATACTAATATACCTTGGGATGTAAATGGTGAGTACAATTTAGAATGCCTAGTTGAGACGGATTTCACAAATAAATATAAAATAGTTACCAAAATCACAAACGTTAAGCTTACGGAAAACTACCCAATATGGTGGTATAGGTGACAAGAAATACAATTTTTTCAACATTGCTGTAGTATGGTTGTGGTAACCTGTTACCTGTGGCTTAATTAAGTTTCAGTGAAATAATGTCGCAAGTTAAAAATACAAAATATAGCTCAACATTGAAAATAGAAGCATTTTAACCAGTTCCTTTTTGATAGTTGTGGAGCACCAAGTTTATGAAGTCATAAAAGAAATCAGGAACCACTTATTCCCATTTTACATATCAACTTTATTTCCCTAACGTGTTAGCAACACATATCCAAAATTTTAACGAAATCCGTTGATAGTAAGCTTTCCAAAATGAAGTGAATTTAAATCATCAGTGATGTACCACCTTTTGGCTTCTACTTTTAAAAGCATGTAAGCTACGTTGATACCGATGCCACCAATAAAACGAGAAGATTTGCCCCTTCATTTTGCATACCACTTTGTCCAATTTTTTTTTGTAATTTCTTCACAAAATGCAAAAAACTGCAAAAAAAAAAATCAACGGGTGTAGTACCCCTTAAACAAAATTGTATTCAATTTTAGTAAATAACTAAAACTTGCCGTACAATCCAGACCTAGTACATAACATGCGATATGTTAATATATCTCACATATTTAACGTTTTCCAAACATCCTAGTCCTTATAATAAAATGCAGGTTACCTCCATGGTTCATCACCTGTGCAATGGTCTGCTGATGTTGGAACTTGTGTGCTTCATAAGCGGTAGGTAGTACCCATTATAAACATGGAAAGCGGGTTATTTTATTCTGTCCTCTATAGTACTGCATCTTAAGGATAATAAGCAATTTTTCCGTATCATGCTGGAGTATGACATGTTGTACATAGGGTCTTGTAAATTTATCCCATCTTTAATAATCAGCCCTTTATAGCTCTTTACTGATAATCTCTTTAAATGCATGGTGCACCTCGTAACACAGATTCCATAAAAGTATGTACACCGGGAAAATAATAAACATCCCTTTTGGTTTATTTCATGCTTTTTTATTTTTACAATAATATGTCTGATAATGTCTATGCATAATACAGTAATTTTCAGTGTATAACTATGGGTCTTCGCTATCCAATGATAATAAGTATAAACATTCCCCACATAATGTCTCTATGAGGTCATAATGTGAGCGATCCCATGCATGTTTGGGAATCTCTGGCTATGCATAAAAGTATAGACCTAAGCAAAATTAATTTTCACCGAATTTTCTCCTAAAATAAAAGGAAATGACTATTTCAACGTAAATAACAAGTAAAAAGTCAGTATCTCTTATGATTTTACAGGCGCAAAAAATGAAAATCAAGGATTTTATTGTAATAACTAACGGCGGGCCTCATTTTTTGACAGTTGTCTTAATTTTTCGAAGTTTCTTAATACATATTTACTGCAACTTACTTTGGTTTAAAACAAGCAATTGATTTTACTCTACGAAAATACAGGGGGCTGACACTTTTATCATAACATTAATAGTTGCCAAGATTGCCACTTTTTATGATTTTTTTGTAAATGTGAGCTACATATTGCTTGGTATTTCAATACATTATAGTAGCATTTAAGTTCCCTTTTTTAAAACATCTTGGTTTGGTCGTTTTTTGGTTATCCCCAGATAACAATCATATATTGGCCCAACGTTGGTTTTCGAACGCCAATCTTGGCATCGGCATTATTTTGCTGCCCATATTGGGCCAATCTTGGCTTACCATCGGTAATCTTCATATTGGCATCACAGTGGCAGCCTATATTGGTCCAATATAGGCCCAATATTTGGCCCAAGCCCAGTCTTGGACCAATCATGTTGTTGCATTAAACAAATAATGTTTTAATATGCCCCCGTTGTTGCTATCGGTTATATGATGTGTTTCAAAATATTTGTATTGTTTGTTCTTTATCTGAATAGAAAAGATGTTCATTTTACGAGTTTAGATTTTCTCTCTACTAAATAATTAATTTTGACTATGACACCTACGTAGGTAGTAACGTCAACAGGCGTTGAAGGGCGACGCACTTAAAACAATCATTAGACCCACACTTTTTGTTAATTGCCTATATAGAAGGTATTAAAACGAATGGTTATTCATTGAAGCCTGATGCATTTGTACATCTATACAATCACCATTAAACATGCACTTCTGACTGAAACGAACTTGCTAATTACTTTAAGTATATCAAATTGCTGCTACCAATTTGCATTTGATCCTCTTGAAATTATTATAATTTAAGCGTTAATGACTTTTATAAAAGTTAGTTGGATCCTATGTTTGATGTTGTTGTGGCCATCTTGACCAGACCATAATCGCTGGAAGATGAGGGTGCACATTATTTAGATACAAACCGCATGTACACTTTGCATTTCAACATAACATAACAACAAGTATTTATATATGCGCATTTGCCTAGGGATTCAAGGCGCAAGGGAAAAGAAAACCAAACAATTCAAAAATACAAAAAGCAATGGCAGCAAAAAATACGGAAATAAGTGAGTTTTGATCAATGACTTTCCTGGTGCGAGGAATGACAAAATGAATACTCTCACTGGACATAGTACTCATAGCATGTATGGAGCTCTTGATCGTTCGACAGCTGGAAATGTACTGAGGAGAAAGGCCATTCAGGGACTTGTACACAAGCGTGAGTGTCTTGAACTTGATTCTTTCATGAACTGGTAGAGTGGTTAGAGTAGTAGAACATGACATTCATATTTTCTTCATCTTACTTTAATTTTGCATCACTTTTGTTTCTTTCGTCTATATATTTCTCTCCTTTTGTTTCTTTAGACATCGTGATTTTGTCTTTGAAGCATTAACAAATGTTTATTGTTTGTCACTATCAAATAACAAAAACATTTTGAGGGGTTAGTGCAAGACGGTCCTATTTACAACAGCTGCCAAGGTATAAGGTGTGGATAATATCACATGCAGAAATTGTACAATGTCCACATGGCAGCTTTTGCAAATACGGTCTTCTGAATTAACTTGCATCCTAGGGCAAGATGTGTGTGAATTTGGACAAGAGGGTAAAATGCGATGGTCTTTGTCTTCTGGTGATCCTTGCAAATGTAACAGCATTAAAGTTATCGGAAAGGACACAGCAACCACAATCTCAAACAACGTTCACAAAATACTGAAAGACCTTTTAAACATTGACTGCATTGGTGAGTTAATTTCCAAGATGTATGTTGTTATACTATTAACTGAATTGCAATCCCAATCTTATATGAACAAACTTCAATTTTTATTCCGGCTCTAATGTTTATTGGCAACATAATAAAAAAACTTTTTTAATTTATCAATATCGATTAAGAATCGTTTAAAACGATTCTGGCTAAAACAACAACAACTACAAAAATATAGGTCAAACTAATCTCGCTAAGTTATCTTTATTATTATTTTGACCTGCCAAGTAAAAGGTCAATATCACTTATAATAATTCTATAAGTGCGAAATGAAAAGCATGGGTCCTACTGACGAAAACTATGGTGAGCGTTACGATCAACCACCAGTCTTTACGTTCTGCCCCGACAATCAGGTGATCATATTAGCGTTAAACCATTCTGAAACCGTCGTCGTATGGGAACCAGTCAATGCCAATGATTACTCTGGGGTGGCTCCAATCAATTGTTCTGCATCGTCTGCAGACAGCTTTGGAATTGGATTAAATAAAGTAACTTGTATTGCTACCGATGCGATTTTCAGATTGAAATTCTAGTTTAGATGACGCAATTAGTATTTAGTTATCTTAATAGGAAAAATCATCATGTTAAAGTGTGCGATACGCGGTTCTTCTTTCCGAGTTTCCCCTGAATCTCGATTAAGCATCATAATTAGATGCTTAGTAAAGAAAGGTACCCAAAAGCCATCAAACAACACGTAAATCGACGAAGAAGACTTAATATTATATTTAAAAAAAGTAACCGTCTCTATTTAAGAAATAAAGGGTAATGCATTATCATTTACACCCAAATAATGTGTCCGAGGCAGTAAAACGTAAATAATGGGTGAGGCGCAGCCGAACCCATTATTTAAACGTTTTACTGCCGAGGACACATTATTTGCGTGTAAAGATAATGCTGCACCTTTATTTCTATTCTATTACCAGAAAATAGTGCAATTTAAAGAGAAAATTTAATTTTTTGGGACAAATACTTTAAGTTGTTTACTTCAAGGTGTAGCGCGTACGCGTAAGTGACAGCGCGTATCGCGGAAATATTGCACGCGTAACCAAGCGTAATGCTGTGCGTAGAATGTGTTACGGCGCTTGACCCATTATTGCAGAATAATGGGCTCTCACGTGACGCGTTTCAACAAATCACAGTGCGCGATTTTGAATAATGGGTCGTGGAGGTAATAGAATGATCAATAGACTGCCTGCAGCTGTAATATTATTATGTATGGCACGTTTTGTACCATTGCCTCCATTAATTTATATACATTAATTTAGATGTAGAACATTATTTGCTTATTTTTCAGACGATCAGCCACCAGTCTTTACGTTTTGTCCTACAAATCAAGAGATCTTATTGGCTTTAAACCAATCTATAGCAATTGCCGTATGGGAACCAGCTACTGCTACTGATAACTCTGGTGTGGCCCCAATCGTAGATTGTGATGCATCTTCTGGAGATAGCTTTGTGATTGGATTAAACACAGTGACGTGTATGGCTATTGATGCAAGTGGAAACATCGAAACATGCGATTTTCAGATTGAAATTCTAGGTTAGATGACGCCAATTATCTTTATAGGAAAACCATTATAATTTTATTTTAAATTGTGCTAGTGTGATTCTTCTTTCCCCTGTGTATTGATATTATTAAGATTATTACAATTAAGCATTAATTAGATGCTTCGAAAAGAAAGGTACTCCAAAGCAATCAAACAATACGTAAAGCGACGAAGAGAGACTTGAATATTATATTAAAAAAGGTAAACCTATATTCAGCACGATACATAGCTGCAGTAATATTATACTGTATGGTGCGTTCTGTAACATTGCTTTTATTAATTCATAGGCCTGTACATTAATCAATTTGCATTACATTATTTGCTTATTTTTCAGACGATCAACCACCAGTCTTTACATTTTGTCCCCAAAATCAAGAGATTTTACTGGCTTTAAACCATTCTGTAGCCATCGCCGTATGGGAACCAGCTACTGCTACTGATAACTCAGGGGAGGCTCCAATCATACGTTGTTCTGCCTATTCTGTAGATAGCTTTGGGATTGGATTGAACATAGTCACGTGTATGGCTATTGATGCAAGTGGAAACAATGAAACATGCGATTTTCAGATTGAAATTCTAGGTTAGATGACACCAAGTATTAATTATCATTATATGAAAACCATTATATTTTCATTTTAAATTGTGCTAGTGTGAGACGTGTGGTTCTTCTTTCCCTTGCGTATTGATATATTAAGAATTATTATTAAGCATTATTAATTAGATGATTCGAAAAGAAAGGTACCCCAAAACTATCAAACAATGCGTAAAGCGACGGAGAAAACGTTAGGGCTCTGGTATGAACGTGTGCACAGTATTGTGGGTCACGAGAGCACATCAGACATATCAAAATACATTTTGAATACGAAGAAAGTTCTGAAGATATCAAATATATATGGCAAATGATTTAATATTGATATGTTGGGCATTTAACAGCCCTCGAAGTAAAATTTATAAATCTAATGATATTTACTTAAAGTGTATGTAGCTGGGAGAAAAAGCCGATGTCATTTGAAAATTTTGATCTTTCGTATTGAAGATCTAGATTTTCGCCCCCAGAAAATTGAGGCCTTTCGAGGAAAATTATCAAAAATATAAATTTTTAATAATTTGCCATAAATTTGTACTATATCGCTAATTTCAGAAAAGGACATTCCTCGCATTCAGAATACAATTCGATATGTCTGATATGCTCTCATGTTCCGCCAAAACTGTTTACTGTGGAAACCTTGTTACCAGAGCCCTTTAATATTATATTAAAAAAGTAAACGTCTATTCATCACGAGACAGGACAGCTGTAATATTATTCTGTATGGCACGTTCTGTAACATTACCTTAATTAATTGATATACATTACTGAATTTATATACATTAATGTATTTATATGTATAACATTATTTGCTTATTTTCAGACGAACAGCCACCAGTTTTTACGTTTTGTCCAACAAATCAAGAGATCATACTAGCTCTAAACGATTCTGTAGCCATCGCCGTATGGGAACCAGTTACTGCTACTGATAACTCTGGTGTGGCTCCAAACGTAGATTGTTATGCATCTTCTGGAGATAGCTTTGTGATTGGATTAAACACAGTAACGTGTATGGCTATTGATGCAAGTGGAAACAATGGAACATGCGATTTTCAGATTGAAGTGCTAGGTTAAATTACGCATAATATATTTTAATATTTAATAAATCAAAAAGAGCTATATACACCATGTGATGAAACTTGGCTGACTTATAACAGGTTTGCTAACACTCTCCCTGAAATTATTTATACAACAACAATTCTTACAAATCTGAAATTTTTAGTAGAGGCTTTTAAAATGGGAGTTCAAAGCAATTAGTAAGTTTTTAGCTTAAGTTTATATAAAATCCAACGGATTGAGCACGATACATGAATTAATCGATATTTTAAAATAGAATAAATCAAAACAATAATACATAATAACAGGTAACATATTTTTTTATTTTTCTACTGGTGATTGTCAACGCTAAATATTTAAAGCCATATTATAACATTTACTGAGAAGGACGTCCTAAATAATTTTTAAATTCTGTTTTTACACGATTACATTGTACTTTATTTTACCAACATACCCTGCAAAAATCAAGACACTAGGTGCTGTAGTTTTGCAAAATCCGAGATAGGAACCGTCGTTTTATTATTACGATGGAAATATTAGTCGAACGCATACGCGATGTTCATACCACAGCAAGTACATTATGTGCGCGACGGTGATCTACACAACAAAGGATCGTATCGTAACACGACCGAAGGAGTGATATATTGGCGACATCGGCGCTGGTAGTAAATTCCAATTTTCTTTGCTTTGCCTTAGTTGTTCGATTCAAAATTGAAATGTGATATATCTGACAGTAAAAGCTAACATTTTATGGCAAAGAAATACTATTCTATTTTGTATGAAAATGTTATAATATGGTCTTAAGGTATTTAGATTGGCTCTCAAGTAATCACATCCGCAGTTTATACATATAGCGCGTACACTACCTTCAGGGTACCTCACCTGTTAATGAAGCGTTGTCTGATTTGGTTCAAACATGCAAGTTAATGTATCGTTTCCAATTTTATCATTTTTGTTTTCAAATTAAATATTAAACCTTCATAAACATGCACATGCGGCTACTGTCCGAGAGGTGAATTATTTAGATAGCTAGGTTATATATAAAACGGTATAGGATGCAAAATTCTGAAAACATAACAATGGAAATTATATTAAAATCTATACAGAGCCCATTGAAGTTGCAAATGCGCAACTCGTATCCTTGCCAATTATAGGTAAACATCAGGTAATGTATATTTACTTGTGTGTCTAATATAAAAAAGCCCCTTTTCTGGTCTGTACATTGAAAAGGCAGTATGTTTCATTGGTATTATTGTGAATTAGAATCGCTGTAATCCTTACGGCGCTGCATTTATTGTATTGCCAATTGAAAACAAATTTACTTTTATTCCATATGAACAGATCTTCAGGCCCCGGAAATAGATCCATGTCCCAGTAACCAAACCGAAGTACTATTCCCGGGTAAAATCACTACAACAGTATTCTGGTCCGTTCCTAATGCTACTGATAACTCTGAAATTGCACCTTCTGTTAAGTGCGACCCGCTATCTGGATCGCAATTTCCAGTGGGATTGACACCAATTGTTTGTACGGCTATTGATGGTAGTGATAACATTGCATCTTGCAATTGGCATGTATATGTACAAGGTGAGTTTTAAAGTAGACATTAATATGATATTTGCACGATATGATTCAAAACTTGTCATGTAACAGAACAGGTTCGTAAACCGGTGGTAGTTGGTGTGGCATATGTTTTTGTTCAGTGTACTGGTGTGGCGTCTGATATTAATAGGTGTACTGATGGTGTGGCGTCTGAACCAGCACCTTTACATCCTTCCACACGATGGTGTGTTTCGTGGCTTGGGCGTGTTGAGAGACCGGTGAAGAGGCATTTGTTTTGCGTTTGAGTTCAGTCAATTTGGTTTTTAGTGTGCGTTAATTCGGATTCTCCAACATGAAATGCGGTAAACAGTTTCGCAACGAGATTCTGACAGACCCAGTTAATCGGTTTGTAGTGTGTGTGTGAATGTCTTTGGCTTGGAATAGGCGAGCAGCGGTCTCGTAAGTGGCCTGAGTGTACGAGATAACCACACGACATTTGACCGCAGGTCTTTGTTATCACTGACTGCGAAAACCCATGGATCATAACCACACTGATGAAGATTGCAGGCTGCTTGATATGATCTAATAACATTATTACTCACGAGCGTCGCGATCTTATCTGTTGATTAAATCGTAAATAATATATACTGGTTCCCCGAAGTAATTTTGACATTATAAGCAGTGAGTAATGTTTTTTAATGAGAGACTGGAGAAAAATGGGTTAGCAGGCTGTCCAAATCAGAAAATACCTAAGAGCGAAGGAGTATTATTTCAAGATCACTTGATCCCTACAAAATCAAGTTTATTTCTGTAGAACGTGGATGCTAACAGTTGTTGAGTTCTGTACAACCAAACCTTAGATCATTGACTTCAATAAAATAGGAGTTATAAAGTTTTATGTCTGGAAATTACTGATTAATGTATCTAAAATTTCATACTTATATTAACGAAATCATAGACAACTGTCGCAACCAACTTGGCGTAGAAGACATGCGAATTCATGGGAGTCTACTGGAAGCTTCAAGTGTTTTTACAGATAACTGTGGCCCTCAGAACGCTAGGTTAAATCAAATAAGTGCAGCCGGCGTTAGTCATGGAGCATGGTGTGCAGGAGTCATTGACGCCTACCAATGGATTCAAGTGCAACTATTAACCGTTACTTACGTACACGGATTGATGCTACAAGGAAGGAATGACACCAGGATGCAATGGGTGACGAAGTTCAAAGTTCAATATAGAGAGTATGGTGGAGAATGGTTTTATGTACGAACACCTGATAACGTGGATGAAATGGTAGGTTGCATGCATGATCCTCGCTAAGAGGCCGGTCGACTGCAGATCCGTCGGAACACGTTTTTCAATAAAGCCTAACGCTAACCCTAACCCCAACCATAACCATAAACCTAATCCTAACATCATCGTGACATCATCCAAGCAGCACAGTTCAGTTCCCATTGAAAAAGCGTTATCCGACGGATCTGCAGTCGACCATTTTGCTAAACCTAACAATGTAATAATCACGCGACACAAAATGTACTGTACTTCAGTTTACAGGCAATCCTCACAATAACTGGTCATGTTATTGCATTCGATATTTTGAATAGATTTTCGCACGATAACGCGTTAAGTGAACTCATGACGTCAATTTGATGTCACTTAAACTGCTGCAACCATCCATTTGGTACTCTTTCAGGGGTAATACACCCATTGCATTTTTTTTTTTTTTTTTTTTTTTACATTTTGTGAAGAAATGCGAGAAAACAAAAGTGGTATGCAAAATGAAGTGGCAAATCTTTTCGTTCTATTGGTGGCATCGGTATCAATGTAGCTTACATGCTTTTAAAGATAAAAGCCAAAAGGTGGTATATCACTGATGTTTTAAATTCACTTCATTTTGGAAAGCTTACTATCAACGGATTTCATTAACATTTATGATATGTGTTGATAACGCATTAGAGAAATAATGTTGATATGTAAAATGGGAATAAGTGGTTCCTGATTTCCTTTATGACTGCATGAACTTGGTGCTCCAAACCTATCAAAAATAAACTGGTTAAAATGCTTCTATTTTCAATGTTGAGCTATATTTGGTATTTTTAACTTGCGACATTATTTCACTGAAACTTAATTAAGCCATAGGTAACAGTTTACCACAACCACACTACACCAATGTGGAAAAAAATTGTATTTCTTGTCACCTATACCACCATATTAGGTAGTTTTTCTAGGCAATCTAAATTGTACTCACCATTTACATCCCAAGATATTTTAGTATATCCACCTCACCCCTTTTCAATATATATCCAGTAAAAGACAAAATATCAAAATTGATGCCTTATTATGATATCACAGACTATCACATGTATTCAAAATGGATGCCTAAATTTGACCTGAACCAAGTGACCTATAACCTGACCTATGATGACCTATAGCCTTTTAAAATCTCTTTTCCTAACAACATATTATAGAAGGTACATAGTATTACATTGTCTATGCATCCAGTATTCAGTGTTATTTAGCATGCATCGCTGAATACATTTCTATAAATAGTATAACAAAGGATTTAATGTATTCTATTCATGTACTCTGCTTGAAAGGAATACATTTTGTTATGAAACACGCATCTGAGTCCCAGTAAACAAAAATATATATGGCAAAAATGATATACTAAAATGGTTTAAAAGCACTTTGTAGGTAGAGATATTTTATAAGTTCAGGACATGAGGTGATAAACATATTTATGTACTTCATAAATTTGCAAGAAAAAAAGAAGAGGGTACTGATGAAAATCCGGGTATTACACCCCTTAATTGCATGAAATTGATGCGACATAGTCCTGTACCGCTTACTAAGCGGTACAGGCCTATGTTCTAACAACCTCGTGCGTACGTACGATAAACCTATTATACTATTTAAATATCATCAATACTTTTGAATGCTTTGCATTAATTGCGTTTTTACAGGTATTTGATGGTAACACAGATGCAAACACCATAATAACGCAAATATTCCCTGCGCCTGTGCTTGCCAATTATATAAGGATACTACCATTGGAATCGAATAATTGGATATCTCTTAGATTTGATATCATAGGCTGTGATGGTAAGTCAACTATTTCCATTGAGCTTAGTTTTATTTTATTCATCTTATCAGTGTAATTGCTACAGACCAAATTCTTTAGAACTGGTGTAGGTGTCCTTGACACCGAAAATTTCTCCGTAATACACATTTCTAGCCTATAATGGTGATGTTCCTACTCGAATGTGAACTATGCTGTTACAAATCAGAACTTGAGTGAGTGTAATAATCATGATATTGATAACGATAAATCTCATAATACAAATCAGAAGTTGAGTGATGGTGATAATCATGAAATTGATAATGTTCAATCTGGATATGCAAATCAGAACTTTTCTGAGGGTAATAACTATGAAACTAATGCTAACTCTGATGTTACAAGACAAACCTTGAGTGATGGTAATAATCATGAAACTTATAATGTTAACTGTGATGATACACAGAACCTTAGTGATGGTAACAATTATGAAACTGGTAATGTTAACTATGATGATACAAATCAGACCTTGAGTGATGGTAATATTCATAATTCTTCTGTTAACTCTGATGATGCAAATCAGAACTTGTGTGACGGTCCTAATTATGAAACTGGTAATGTTATTTCTGATAATACAAATCAGACATTTAGTGATGGTAATAACCATGAAACTTATGATACTAATCATGTTGATACACATCAGAACTTGAGTGATGGTAATAATTATAAAACTGGTAATGTTGACTCTGATCATACAAATCAGACATTGAGTGATGGTAATAATCATGAAACTTGTAATATTAAATCTGTTGATACAAATCAGAACCTGAGTGATGGTAATAATAATGAAACTAGTAATGTTATTTCTGATGATGCAAATCAGTCATTGAGTGATGGTAATAATCATGAAACTTATGGTACTAACTCTGTTGATACACATTAGAACTTAAGTGATGGTAGTAATTATGAAACTGGTAATGTTGACTCTGATCATACAAATCAGACATTGAGTGATGGTTATAATCATGAAACTGGTAATATTAAATCTGTTGATACAAATCAGAAATTGGGTGATGGTAATAATAATGAAACTAGTAATGTTATTTCTGATGACACAAATCAGACATTGAGTGATACACAACAGAACTTGAGTGATGGTAGTAATTATGAAACTGGTACTGTTAACTCTGATCATACAAATCAGTCACTGAGTGATGGTAATAATCATGAAACTTATGATACTAACTCTGTTGATACACATCAGAACTTGAGTGATGGTAGTAATTATGAAACTGGTACTGTTAACTCTGATCATTCAAATCAGATATTGGGTGATGGTAATAATCATGAAAACCGTAATATTAAATCTGATGATACAAATCAGAACTTGAACGATGGTAATAATCATGAAACTAATTATTATGATAACCACGTTTATACAAATAAGAACCTGAGTGATGGTAATAATTATGAAACTGGTAATGTTAACTCTGATGATATAAATCAGAATTTGGGTGATGTTAATAATCATGAAACTAATAATACTAACTCCGCAGATACAAATCAGAACTTGTGTGATGGTAATAATAATGAAACTAGTAATGTTATTTCTGATGATACAAATCAGACATTGATTGATGGTAATAACCATGAAACTTATGATACTAACTCTGTTGATACACATCAGAATTTGAGTGATGGTAGTAATTATGAAACTGGCACTGTTAACTCTGATCATACAAATCAGATATTGAGTGATGGTAATAATCATGAAAATCGTAATATTAAATCTGATGATACAAATCAGAACTTGGGTGATGGAAATAATCTTGAAACTTATAATATTAACTGTGATGATACACAGAACTTTAGTGATAATAACAACTATGAAACTGCTAATATTAAACCTGTTAATACAAATCAGATCTTTAGCGATTGTAATACTCATGAAAATCACAATATTAACTCTGGTGATACACGTCAGAAGTGGAGTGATGGTAATAATCATGAAACTAATAATATTGTTAACTCTGATGATACACAACAGAACGTGAGTGATTGTAACATTCATGAAATTTATGATATTAGCTTTTATGATACAAATCAGATCCCGAGTAATGGTAATAATCATGAAACTTATTATATTAATCCTGATGATACAAATCAGAACTTGAGTGATGGCAATAATTATGAAACTAATAGTATTCTTGACTCTGCTGGTACAAATCAAAACTTGAGTGATGGTAATATTCATAAATCTTATGTTAACTCTGATGATGCAAATCAGAACTTGAGTGATGGTTATAATCATGAAACTGATAATGCTAACTCCGATGATTCAGATCAGAAC
Organism: Amphiura filiformis; assembly: GCF_039555335.1. NCBI lineage: Eukaryota > Metazoa > Echinodermata > Ophiuroidea > Amphilepidida > Amphiuridae > Amphiura > Amphiura filiformis. Next base: position 15,508,730 of record NC_092645.1, read on the forward strand.
TTGAGTGATGGTGGTAATCATGAAACAAATTCTGTCAACTCGGATGATACAATTCAAAACATGAGTGATGGAGAAATGAGCGGTACTACTAACAATGATAGTGAAACTGATGAAAAGTACAATTCCTCTAAGAATACTGTACACCATAGTAGTTTCAAAAAATTCCTTTTCTGGAACATCAATGGAATGACTTCAAATATTGCTGATTGTGATTTTCTTGAATTTCTAAGTGGGTATGATTTTCTATGCTTTGTTGAAACATGGGCATCAACCATCAATGAATTCGCTATTAATGGGTTTGATCAAATAAGCATTATTCGAAAGAAACTTGTAAATGCTGGCAGGCAGTCTGGCGGCATTTCATTTTATTTCAAATCCAATCTGAATATTTTGGTTGAACAACTTTCTGGTCTATCCGACAACATTCTTTGGGTCAAACTGTCATTTGAAGACGGTATTACTTTATTGTTTCTATTGCATATAGATCTCCTCATAACTCCCCATTTGCTGATGAAGATTTTTATGAAATCCTTGAATCTGAATATACAGATTTTCAATGCCGTTTTCCTGAATGCAAATTTATTTTTCTTGGCGATTTCAATGGTAGAACTGGTGTAGAAAACGATTTTATTGAAAGTGATGAGTGTCCTGATGGCTGGGATTCGGAGGCCTATGAGGTGGATGAAGATATGATTAAGAGAAATAACTCTGATAGTACAGTCAACAGGTATGGCAAGGATCTGCTAAATTTCTGCAAAGAAACTGGTGTCAGAATTGTAAATGGTAGAATAAATAGTCTTGCATCAGGGTTTTTTACCTTTATTAGTCATCAAGGAAAAAGTGTTGTTGATTATTTACTAGTGAAGCCAAATATGTTTCAATTCTTATCACAGGTTGAAATATACCAAAGGATTGAATCAGATCATCTCCCGATTGTTTTTAATTTGTGTGCTGGTGACAATGCTTGTCCTCAGCTAACCTCTGGGCCGGGGGACAGTGTTCATGATACCATGACTAATCCTTTGAAACGTTTTGTATGGAATTCTGATTCATTAGATACATTTAGAAACAGGTGGAATCACCGAAACATAACTTCAATGAAAAACAGGTTTATGAATATGTTGAGTAATCTTCATATTGACCAAGCGGTTGTTATTCTTTGTGACATATTTACCTTTGTTGGTAAAAGTATGCATCGTCCTTTCAGGTCTAACCGTGGGTCTACAGGTATGACAAAAATAAATACCTGGTTTGATGAGGAATGCCTACAGTTTAAAAATTCTGTTCAGCGTAAACTTCGCCGATTCAGACTCGGTCGCTCTGAGGCGGCACTAGATGAGTACAAAACCATGAAGCAGCGGTATAAGAACTTGTTGAAGGAGAAGAAATGTCTGTTTATGAAAGAAAAACAACTTTCTCTTCTTGCCTCTCTCCAAAGTAGTGACATCAAATCATTTTGGTTTCAATTGAAATCTGCTCCGCAGGTTATTTCTGTTCGCATCTCTAGTGATCAATGGTTTGACCACTTCAAACTTCTTCTCAATCCCCATGATCTTCAGGATCGTGTTGATGATTGTGGCAGTTCAGATCATGAACATTCTTGTGAGATATTGCATGAGCCTGATGATTCTAATAATCATGATGATTGGGGATCATTTCTCAATGCCAATATCACGGAAGCTGAGATTTCAGATGCTATTAGTGCTTTAAAACAAGGCAAAGCGGCTGGAATTGATGGTTTGCCAGCTGAATTTTTTAAGTTTTCCCCAAAATGTTTGCTTGACTTATTGGTAAGTTTATTTAATGTAATCATGACTTCTGGTTGTTTTCCCATTCAGTGGGCAACAGGTTTAATTGTTCCTTTATTTAAGAAAGGTAGCCGGGATGATCCGGGCAATTACCGAGGGATTTCTTTAATCTCTGTAATGTGCAAAATCTTTTCTGGTGTCCTTTTGCATAGGCTAAATTTCTGGGCCGATGCAACCAATTTCTTTGTCAAGAACAAGCCGGTTTCAGGAAAGGTTTTCGTACTACTGATAATGTGTTTATTTTATAATCAACAGATATCTTTCGCGTAAAAAGGGCCGTCTTTATGTTGCTTTTGTTGATTTTAGTAAAGCTTTCGATTCAGTCAATCATAACCTCCTTATTTCTAAACTTCGTAATGCTGGAATCACGGGAAACATCTTGGATGTGATTAAGTCCATGTATTTACAGTTAAATGCACATGTAAAAACGCCTGGTGGTATAACCAAATCATTTCATTGCGGTTCTGGAGTCCAGCAAGGTTCTTTGCTTTCTCCGTTCCTTTTTAATCTTTTTCTCAATAACTTAAGCCAGCGGCTCAATTCTCTTGATATCCAAGAAATGAAAATTGGGGAAAGTTACATCAGTCACCTATTATATGCTGATGACCTCGCATTAATCAGCGATACTGTTTTTGGCCTACAATTTAACATCCTCGCTGATTATTGTAATGCATGGGGCCTTTCTGTCAATATAGACAAAACTAATATTATTGTCTTCCGTCGTGGTGGTCCGTTGAAACGGTTTGAGAAATGGCATTACTTGGGTATACCAATTGGAGTTGTTAACTCTTTCAAATATCTGGGTGTTACTTTCAGTTCTTCGGGCTCCTGGTATAAATCTCATGAAAATCTCAGTACTCAAGCTAAGAAAGCACTTTTTAGTTTCAAACATATTGCCAACAAATTTGGCCGACTTCCTCTGGATATAATGTGTAAAATATTTGATACAAAAATTGCACCCATTTTGTTTTATGGATGCGAACTATGGGGCACAAATGAATCCATCATGATTGAGAGAGTTCATTTAAGATTTTGTAGATACCTCCTTAGTATACCCAAAACTGCCTCTAGCGATGCTGTTAGAGGTGAATTGGGGAGACGCCCTTTGTTAATTCAAACTATGTTACGAGTGATTAAATACTGGTTACATATTCTTGATTTAAACCATGATAGAAAATTATATCAGTGTTACAAGTTTCAATATAATAAAGCCGAACGTGGCCTGGATTGCTGGGCTCTCGATGTAAAAAATCTTCTGTTTTCCTTTGGTTTTGGGCATGTTTGGCTTACACAAGGTGTTACTAACAATAATGTGTTTCTGTCCCTTTTTAAACAACGTTCTGTAGATATGGATCTTCAGCGTTTTTCAAGCTCTGTGGGTTCCAATTCCAAATTAAATTATTACTCCGTTTTCAAACAAGAGATTACTTGTGAAAAATACTTGTACGTTATTGAAAATTTTATTTTGAGAATCCTTCTGTCAAAATTAAGACTTGGCATGTTGAATTTAGAAATTGAGGTGGGTAGGTACGGAGGTGTACCTCGAGAAGAAAGGTTTTGCAAACTTTGCAACTCGGGTTTAGTTGAAGATGAGTTTCATTTTGTACTTGTATGTAATTTCTTGGTTATGGAGCGACAACGCTTCATTCCCCAATATTTTTGTCAAAATCCTACCACTTTTAAATATTGTATACTAATGCAAACTACAAATAAGTATATTTTAAATAATTTGGGAAAATTTTTGTTACTCGCATGTAAGAAAAGAGATAAATGTTTAAGCGAATTATAATAAATTATTTCTTGTTATTATCAATGTATTTTGGGGCCGGTGGCCTATATATACTGTAAATAAAATCCTCTTTGAGGAACGAATTGTTCCTACTCGAATAGGTTTAACAGTAGTTTTCCCGTATAATACGTTGTATAACTTAAAAAGATTCTTTTTTCTGCTCCAATTCAAGTGGTTATAATCGTTTTTGTCCGTCTATTCTCTATGATCGTCCTATTTTTCTCACATGCAACATAGTATTATGTGAACCGATATTATGATATAAAATGAATGTTTTGGTTCTCGTCCAGATAATTTTCATTAATTGATGAGGAAGTGAGATTTGTTTTTAAAATTAGCATTGTTTAGTAGTGTTTCTTTTCAACAGTGCTCAAGAACAGGAGGAGGCCCGTTTCTTTCTTTTCTCAAATGTGAGATTATGAGGGATATACCCCTTAGAGTACCACGAGAAGACTTGAAAGTGATTCTTGTTCTTATTCATATGTATACACAAATCTGTGGAAAAAAAATCGGAGGGACGAAAACCATTTTTTTTCGACCGAAACATGATAAACAATTAAATCGTTTAAGTTTGCACATGTATTATTCTATGTTACTGCAAACATAAAACGTTATGATAATATTGATGATCAATGTATTTTTCTTTTCAGTTCCATGTCGCGCTGATTATGAGGTAGAAGAACCCTTGGACACCTCGTTGTGCTCAGCATGCTTCAGTGACCAAATGTGTAATGAAGGTAGGTGAACGATATCGTCCGCTGTGTCGCGAAAAAGTTTAGAAATGGAAAAAAAGAAAACAAAATGTTGTAAATGATTTGCAATCATCTTCTGAACCTGTCTTTAAACGAACATTTTCTGCTTTCACATCTCATAAAAAACTGATTAATAACCGATAATATTCAACTGCATGTTCTTTATGTCAGACACATCTAGGTTCTGTTGTTTTACTTGCTGGAGCACCTCCCCTTGCGGAGTATGCCCCTTTGTCATGATTTGGGAGCACGCTGGCCTAGCGGAACGGGCACTGATTCATAATCGGAAGGTTGCGGGTTCGAGCCCCGGCGACGCCATCGTGTTGTGCCCTTGAGTAAGGCCCTTTATCTCGATTACTCCTCCCCACGCAGGTGTTTAAATGGGTACCGGCATTCTTAAAGGCAGGGAAGGTAACAGACTCGCTGCAGAGGAGGTGTAGCGATCCCCATATAGCAACATTACATGAAGGGGTCTGACCCAATCGCCAATGAAAGAGAGATGGGCACTCCGATCACTGTTTATACAGGATCGTCTCCTCTTTTTTTATACTAAACCTATCATAGGCATAATACTGGCACACACAAAAATTACTAGCATTCCAAGTGATTCCGCGATCTTCGTCCACGGTGTTGTCTTTTTTAAGAACAGTTCTTGTTAATATTGAATAACTATTTGCCAAGTCCGCGTGGTTAAGGGTATGTACGAGGTATTGTTGGTCGAAGCAGCAAAAAAAAAACGATTTTCATTATCTGAATCAATATATTATTGAAAAATAACACTTTGGTGTTTTGCAAAAGTTCATTCGAAAAAATTTTATACTTTGAAAACTTGCGTAATTTATTGTTGTTAATGAGTTGTGTACGTTTTACAAAAGTGTTTCAGCCCTCTTTACAACATAACTCAAGAACCACAGGACCTACAAAAGTATATCTGTGATATTTGAATTCTTCTACACGCACGCTATGAGCAATGCGATTTTGGCTAAAGCTCACTTCCATTCGCAAGATGCTGTGAACTACATTTTTTTGCTGCTTCGACCAAAAATACATCGTAAACCCTTAAATGGGTGATATAAAAGGTGCTAATTCGGATTAACTGCCCCCATCGACGAAGAACTAGTTACTCGTCAGTAATGCTTCAGAGCAAGTCCCAAAAATTCTAGTTTAGTAAGATACTCGGCAATTGTGGAGTAGCAACTGAAGAAGTAACGAACTACACTAGCAAGTAACGCGGATTCGGTGCACTCGTAGATGTCTGATTGATTTGTCTTGTTTTCTCTTTCCTCCATTCAATGAAGTAGCAAATTAACCAGTTTTTACTAATTAGCCTCTAATTACCAAATGGATACGAGTTGAGAAAAATCCAGCGATACTTAATTCCTTGACTTAACCCACACATAACCCTAACTCTAACAAACAAGATTAATAATCTTATTAACCTGATTAATATTTCTCTTGCTCGACATGAAGAGTTAAATAAAGCCTATCGTTGAATTTTTCATTTTTTGTAGTTGTTCCTGGATTACCGAAAGCATTAGGAATGGAAGACGGATCCGTTGCTGACAATCAGACCACAAGCTCTGGTTACATCGATGATAGACAACCACAAGATGCAAGATTAAACGGACCTAGTTTTTGGAGAGGCAGGATACAACCGGAAATTTGGATACAGATTGCTCTTTTATCTGAATCAATTGTAACTGGAATACAAACTCAAGGCGCAGCAGATATCAATTATTATGTGACAACTTTGGCAATCAAAACAGGATTTAACCTTTCATCTTTGACCCCTATAATGGAGACTGGTTCTAATATTGCCAAGGTATCATAGAATGTGTAGAAGAGATGTACGGTGTATAGACGTAAAACCTTAAAAATTATGATTATTATGGATGTAATTTGTTACTTCTTGCAATGATTCATTTTTTTTGTTCGGCCTTTAATTTCTTTTAATTTGCTGATATTATTTACACTATACTTCCGCTATTCTGCTCTGAAGCAAGTCGGTCCAAACGTATTACTTCTTTATTTGCATGCAGGTTAACTGTTTAAATGATTCATATTCCTCCATTTGAAGAGATTCATATTCTTGCCAGGCATGACTAGCTAATCACGCCCCTACATGTCACATGAAACTCGCGGGGTCAAAGGTCACGCAGGGGTCACAAGGGTCAAAAACGTGATTTCAACTAAAAATGCATATTCTCCCACAACTTACGTAGGACAGCAACCCCACTTGCACACATGTATTGCTATTACCCAGTGTCTATGTGGTGTACACATATTTGGGGTCAAAGGTCATTAAGGGGTCACTTCCGGTATAAAACGAAAAAACCTTCAAAAAATTTTATTAGCTAAATAAAACATAGCACAGTAACGGTATGTTCACATATGATCTGCAGTTACCCAATGTATATGTGGTATTTTTTTATTTGGGGTCAAAGCTCATTAAAGGGTCACTTCCGGTATAAAAGAAATACCTTTAAAATGAATCTTCTTCCACAAATTATGTGGGACAGAGACGCCACTTGCACACATGCATTGTTATTACCCATTGTCTATGGGGTGTACACAGATTTGGGGTCAAAGGTCACTAAGGGATCACTTCTGGTATAAAACGAAATACCTTCAAATTTTGTTATTAGCTAAGTAAAACATGGGACAGTAACGGTATGTTCACACATGATCTGCAGTCACCCAATGTATATGTGGTATTTTTTTATTTGGGGTCAAATCTCATTAAGGGTCACTTCCGGTATAAAACGAAATACCTTTAAAATGCATCTTCTGCGACAGATTCTGTAGGACAGAGACGCCACTTGCACACATGCATTGTTATTACCCAGTGTCTATGGGGTGTACACAGATCTGGGGTCAAAGGTCATTAAGGGGTCACTTCCGGTATAAAACGAAAAACCTTCAAATTTTTTTATTTGCTAAGAAAAACATAGGACAGTAACGGTATGTTCACACATGAATTGTGGTTACCCAGTTTATATGTGGTATTATTTTATTTGGGGTCAAAGGTCATTAAGGGGTCACTTCCGGTATAAAACGAAATACCTTTTAAATGCTTCTTCCACATATTACGTAGGACAGTGACGCCACTTGCACACATGCATTGTTATAACACAGTGTCTATATGGTGTACACACATTTGGGGTCAATGGTCAGTAAGGGGTCACTTCCAGTATAAAACGATATACCTTCAAAATGCCCCTTAGTGCCACAAAAAGCATAGCAAAGTGATGCCACGTGGACACGTGCATTGACATTAGCCAATGTATATGGGGTTTTCATATATTTTGGGGTCAAAGGTGATTAAGGGGTCACCACACGGCTGTGTTCGTGGTCTTAGACCACAGCTAAGTCTAGTTACTTCTTTATTTGCATGCAGGTTAACTGTTTAAATGATTCATATTCCCCCATTTGAAGAGATTCATATTCTTGCCAGGCATGACTAGCTTAATATACCATTTTCGTTGTCAGCTGTTTTCGACCTCATATCTAACTGATATTGTGGTCAAGGGAGAGGAATCAAGAACGGAAGAAAGAAACGTTTTTACTTCTGTTCCTATCCCCTTTCTTTGAGGAAGCTGTGACCTGGCCGACTATAATTTTCGTGCCTACATTATCTGCTCGGATTTCTGCGCAATCGTGTCACCTGTGATTCCTGGGACTTGTTGTACTATTCTTCTGTGCTGTATGATTTTGTGTTTTTTTCAGACTTCTTGATATTTGCTAATTTTGTTCAAGACTGACTCTTCCGAACTACTGACTTTGCTTTTGTGGTTATTTTCACAGATCTTTACCGCAAATGAGAATAATAATGTTGTGGTCAATATTCCATTTCCCAAGCCAGTTGCGACTCGTTATATTCAAATCGTCATCAAATCGTTCCAAGTGCGCCCCTGCATGCGGCTAGAAATTATCGGCTATAATTGTACGTGCCCTTATGGCCTTGCAGATGGATATTGCGCTAAAGGTATTTTATAACTATATTCCACTTCATTGCAACAACAACAACATAATTCCCTCTCCATAAGATGTCGTTTAAGTTATGTTTCCCTTGAAAATATTAATTTTTTTGTAACGTCGTATTATTTCGATTGTACGCTCATACGTGCTGGTATATTTCAATTAAACAATTCAACTGGGATCTTAATCGCTGAGAACAAAAGCTATACAAATCATTGACAATATGGTTCAAATAGTGCTAGTTCAGTTTATATACATACAATGTTTACCACGGCTTTATATGACTTTTTATAAGAGAATTACCTGCCTATTGGTCAAAAAGAAGTTTTCATTATCAATTGAACCAATCAGCAACATTTCACCACCCAAAAAAATTGAGGTGAGTTATTTACAAAGCGCCAATCTGATTGGTGATTAAAGTGAAGATATCACGTAATCACGTAACCAATCAGAGACAATGTAAGATCGGCAGGTAGTGTTATTAACATTATCATTTTATGTCATGAACAAGATGGCTTGGAAAAGCGAAAACTCTTTGTGCACGAATACTGTTCATGACTTTGTTATTCTTAAACAGAACCTGGATGGCAATTAGTATTCAAAGCTGTAGCTGGTGTTACAACATCAACTATTGACGATGGAACATTTGATATAAACGATCCATATCAAGTATGGGCCCGACCTGAATCTTGTAATGAAGATAACGCTGAAGCACGTCAACTGAATACGAATTTCAAGGGACATTACAAAAGTTCATTCGCAATTCACTGGGAAACAAGGAATATACAAAAGGTGAGACTTATTAGTTCATTTGCATCCGTGGCCAAATTAACCTGCTTGAGGATGCACTGTTGTAAGTGCATCACCAGCGACTGATTGCACAGGTGCTTCTCGAACTTCATTTTCTTGGTAATAAGATATTTCATTAATAGTTATGTTACAAAGTATTTACAATTTTCCTTCAAATTTCAGGTAAAGGTAGCATTGTTAGACGAGACTGGTAATGAGGTCATGAGTCTAAAGTTTGATGGAGTCGGCTCCAACCACATGAACTGTTTTTCAAGGAACCGCTTGCTTTCGGCGCCCTATGTTGATATTTGTGATGAAAGACAATATATATTTTCTGCGACCGGGTGAGGATGATTTAGATACGTTTGATGATGTTTAAGATCTGCATAGGGACAAAGTCATTGAGTTATACTAAAATCGAGTTTTTATCTCAGAAAAAGCCCGGCATAGAGCTAGAGCTTTCAACCAAAATGTGTGTATTTCTTTTACCCCTAATGGATTTGTTACGTTTTTATGACTAAAAACGACAAACTGTTTAAGCCTTAACGAACATGAAGGCTACCACAAAAGAGCACTTGGCCTAGTTCATGCTATAATATTAGTTATTACGAAAGTTCAAAAGTCCAAAATGCAGACTAAAAATACCCCAGCCAATTTCATCTGTAATATCAATCCCAATACAGTTTACCAATACATATTCCACAGTTTTACCACCGGAATTTTCTAATATGAAACTGTTATTTCTGTTGTTTGTTTTCAAATAGGCCGAATTTTTGGTACACGTATTTACATATAATTGCAGTATTGAGCACTTTTTCCACCGGGCAGTTTCGCTACTTCTTACATATATAATGATGTATATTCATACGTAGCGGTAAACGTAAATAGGAAGCAATTTTAGACTTCTACGCTGCTCAATTTTAGTACACTCACCGGAGCGCTTCACCGGGTCAACCGGCGTCTTCAGCGGATGTTATTGCTCTGAAGATTTGTTATTGCTAGTGATGTTGTTGAAACACCTCCGATGACGTCATAGATGTAGATGACGTCAAGCTTGAAGATGTGGTGGCGCCCCCTTGGTTCCGGGGGGTCAGGAGGTTGTCCCAAACAGGGTCGATGTCTAACCCTTTGTCACGGTTCAGTCTGGGTCTTTTGGTTCTGATATGGATGGCTTCCAAGACCCTGCGAGGGAAGTCCTTAGACTCCCTCTCTAACACTTTCACGTTTTCCCAGTCAATCTGGTGCCCTTTGCTCCTGTCAATATGTTCCTTGATTGCTGACTTAGAACTGGCCGCTTTGGATTTATGTTCTGTTAGCCTCTTTTCGAGCTTGCGTCCAGATTCACCAATGTATAAGGAGTCACAGTCTTTGCAAGGGATGCTATACACAACACCAGATTGTTTCTCTTGTTCAGTTTTGTCCTTTGGGGAGACAAGGGGTCTACGTAGGGTATTCTGCGTTTAAAGGATGTGCTGACACCAGCAGAATTAAAAGCCCTGCGTAACCGTTCCGAGAGGCCTTCCACGTACGGCAAGGGGACAAAGATGCCCTTTTTGCAGCTATCGTCGTCGCTGTCCTTATTTTGTTCTTTTGGTTTAGGACGCGCCCTGAACAATGTCCAGTCTTTGTAGCCACTCTCGTGTAGCACCTCCTTCATATGCCTTATCTCCTCCGATTTGTCGTCAGGATCAGTGACAACCGTCTCCGCTCTGTATAAAAGTGTTCTCACGACGCTCAGTTTATGCTCCAGCGGATGGTGTGAGCTAAAGTTCAAATACTGATCCGTGTGAGTAGGTTTGCGGTAAACTTGGATTTTCACAGATCCGTCTTGTTTCCGAGAGATGAGCGTATCGAGGAAAGCGAGTTGCCCGTCTCGCTCTTCCTCGCGCGTGAATTTGATATTAGTGTCCTGACTGTTTATGTGGTTCGTAAACTCCTCCACATGCAACGATTTAATTACGCAGAATGTGTCATCCACATAACGATACCATGTACGCGGTGGGTAAGGAGCAGACGATAGCTGCAAAAAGGGCATCTTTGTTACCTTGCCGTACGTGGAAGGCATCTCGGAACGGTTACGCAGGGCTTTTAATTCTGCTGGTGTCAGCACATCCTTTAAACCGCAGAATACCCTACGTAGGTCCCTTGTCTCCCCAAAGGATAAAACTGAACAAGAGAAACAATCTGGTGTTGTGTATAGCATCCCTTGCAAAGACTGTGACTCCTTATACATTGGTGAATCTGGACGCAAGCTCGAAAAGAGGGTAACAGAACATAAATCCAAAGCGGCCACTAAGTCAGCAATCAAGGAACATATTGACAGGAGCAAAGGGCACCAGATTGACTGGGAAAACGTGAAAGTGTTATGTTGGAAGCCATCCATATCAGAACCAAAAGACCCAGACTGAACCGTGACAAAGGGTTAGACATCGACCCTGTTTGGGACAACCTCCTGACCCCCCGGAACCAAGGGGGCGCCACCACATCTTCAAGCTTGACGTCATCTACATCTATGACGTCATCGGAGGTGTTCCAACAACATCACTAGCAACAACAAGTCTTCAGAGCAATAACATCCGCTGAAGACGTCGGTTGACCCGGTGAAAGCGCTCCGGTGAGTGTACTAAAATTGAGTAGCGTAGAAGTCTAAAATTGCTTCCTATTCTTACATATAATTGTATGTATTCTTATGTCAATCTATAGAGACATTTCACACGGTAGACAATGGTTCATTAACAAAATGTATGCTGGATGTCCAGGGGACTCGGGCTGGATGGTTGCAATTTATAAATCCAATCCGAGTTGTGATTGGGAAAACCAAGCCGCTAAACCAGTGTTTATGTACAGTAAAAGGGGAACTTACACTAACTGGAATATAGGTGAGATATGAGCTCAAATATGTCAATATAGCCAAAACCAACCATACAATCGGATTTTATAAAATAATTAAGCCACGGGTATGCATAAAATTGACCTCGGATCATTTACTCATGAGCATTTACCTTAGAGTGAAAGTAAAAAGTAGAAACTATACGCAACTTTAGTGTATACATGTTGAGGGGCCAAGTGGACTTACGGTCTTCTTGCACTCAGGTCTTCAATTGCCAACGCAATATTCTACGAACATTTATCAACCACAGTGTTCTTTTTATTTTATGAGCTCTTGTTCAATGTGCAACACTGAGCTGGTGTTTTTGGTGTTTGGTGTTACTTTTGATGTTATATAATTAAACATCACCAGGTGTCAGTATAGAAACATGAGCGTCGTGAATGTAACACGAAATACGATCATGTAGTTCGGGTAACAAAAATGGCTCAGTAGGAAATGGATGAAGGAGCCTCTCCGTTGAAAATGGCACAGTGTCAAAATACATTACTTCTCCACGTCCTATTTCAAGGGGATGAGGGAGAAAACCCCAGCTGAACTAGCTGTAAAATGTTACATTGCTATATAGATGCGTACTATATAACACAAGGTATATATTCCGGAAATTGTCAACTGTCTTCAGGGCAGCTATATAATAGCAGATAGGGCCTCTTTGATATTGTTCACTAATCTATCGATTTATTTGTTTAGACTTGCCCCTTGGGCTCGCAGATGGAAGAATTGATGACAACCAGATGACCGCATCAAGCTTTTGGAGTAGTCCTGATGTAAGAAGAAGTCCTTGGGAAGGCCGACTTCACAATAATAACTACTGGTGTCCTTCTTCAACATGGACCGACATAGATCATTGGCTACAAGTTGATTTTCTTACTAGTGTTGTTATCAAAGGGATTCGAACGCAGGGCACTGGCGATGATGCGATACAGCAATGGGTTACTCGTCTCACAGTCTCTACGGGTAGTCATGAAAATGCATTGACACCAATCGTAGAAGCTAATGTGGTTCGCAAAGTAAGTTTTGGATAATCTGGATTAGTGTACTGTTAATAAGAGGGATTACACGTACTGAATAATCAGAAAGCCTGCCGAGAATAGTTTTATTGACAAAAATCTATAAAATGGAAAATAACAAACACTTTTTGGGCGCCGCTATAGCTTTGTGCAATTGAATTTTCTAGATGTCTTTGAAGTACTGAGCTCTGTGGATCCAGGCAAAGCAAGTTGTCTGGACGGTAAATTGGTACGTGAATGTGCTTTTGAGCTTACACCTTCTCTCATTGCAATCTTCAATGCTTTTCTTCATGTATGGGTAGTTCCATCAGCCTGGAAGCTTGCTAACATCACACCTGTGTTTAAAAAGGGTGACCGCAGTAGTATAGACAATTATCGTCCAATATCCCTGTTTAGCCTGATCTCCAAAGTTCTGGATTGGTGTATTCACAAGAAAATACTTCCTTCTTACAGCCAATAATATCTAGCCACCAAACATAGTTTTATGGCAAACCGTTCATGTATAACACAAGTGGCTAACTCTACCCATGGTATCAGTTCAAACTTTTACAGGGGTGTGACATTCATGTGGTACACTTGTATTTCTCAAAGGTATTTGACTCCGTCATCCATTCAAAGATTATTGAGAAGCTCAGGTGTACTGCCATCAGTGGCACACTCCTTGCCTGGTTTCACCTGGAGGGTAGGTTGCGGAGGGTAGTTATCAACGGCGTTCATTCTGATTGGTTGCTAGTCAATTCTGGTGTCCCTCGGAGTACACCTTGGGGCCCCTGATCTTCGTTGTTTCGATCTTTGTTGGATACTGGTAGAGGATAGTAAAAAAAAATCATATCGTTTATTCCCTAAGTATTGGCAATAGTTCTGATCAAAATTACAAGGGTATATATTGACGACAAACAGTGCGAAAAAGTAAGAATGATACTTTGTTCAAAAATCATACAATAGGTGCGGTCTTTGCATGTTTTTTGTTTACACAGATTTTTGCAGCTAATGTGGATATTAATAGCGTTGTAAATATAACATTTCCTAAACTAATCACATCTCGTATTCTGCGTGTGTATGCTATTGATTGGAACATTCATCCCTCTATGAGAATGGAAGTCATTGGACACGATGAAAGTAAGTAAACTAACGAACACAAAACGTTGTTAACATCATTCGCAAAATGTTATGAAAGGTTGTCAGAAAATGTTTAAATGTCGGTTATATAAAGGGTATAAAAGTAACGTTTTCATAACATTAAAAAAAACATTGTTTTATAACCTACTGCAAATATTTTAACATAAATTTATTTAAATGTTGACAAAATTCTATGTATTCTGCACATTTCGATACCACATTGAATCCAATGTGACTTCAAGAAGCAAAGTTACAAGCATTTGATTAGACGAAGGTCCAGTTTTAAAAGTGATAAACAGGTCTATTCAAAACTCCACAGACTAGACATCTGGTTTGAGAGTGGTGAATGGCTGATTTATGCGTTTGGCTTTAATTTAAATCAAAAGGAACAAAAAGAAAACTGAAACAAAAGAACTGACAAATAAAATGAAACAGAGAAGATAAAACTGGAATAAAAAATGCTTTAAATAACGCTTCATTGAAAAAACGGTGTTGTCTCTTTGTTGCGCTTGTTGGAATCTTTTTGCGCTTTGTATAGGCCAGTTCGTCACTTTAAAAACCGGACCTTCGCCTATTCAATTGCCTGTAACTTTACTTCTTGAGGTCAAATTGGATTCAATGTGGTGTCATAATGTGCAAGATTAGATAGTGCATCTATTAAAAAAATAAATTGCCCCAAATATTGTTCAGTTTTGAAATTGTGATTATTTTTCCAAGTGTAAGAATACTTTATTGGCGCAGTATACTTGGTTTGAAGGTATCAAATTTTACACTGGTTTCACGAACAAGGGTTGACACAATATTCTTTTTTTTTTACAGGAGGCGTTGGAAAAGCCAGTATGTTAGCTATCTTTGTCAGCACACCAGACAGTTAGGAGATTTGCACATCAAATTGTGATAATAATGTAGGAAAAAGACGGATTGAACTTATGATCATAAAAAGCTGTAAAAAAGAAAAAGAAGTTTGATAAAAATATTTTATATAAAACAATAAGAGCTACAATAAAGCATTTTAAAAAGATACCTGTAAAATTATTGCACAGTATTACGCTAACAAATGTTTTTATAATAATAGAGCGCATGCTTCTAGTTTTTGAAGCAATTGTTCTGATTTGTAACATGTGTTATACATTATTAATGCAAAAACAACAACACAAAACAACAACAGCAACAGCAGCAACAACAACAGCAACAATAAATCTCATCGCTGTACTGCATAAACTTATACATTTACAAACAAAAAATAAACCCTCAGTGTTTCAAAAACCAATATACAAGGTGTCCCATAAAAAGGTTACATGTAGAAAATGAACCGCATTTTGTGATGGTACAATATAACAATGTCATTTTTTCAGATAGTATTTATTTATCCTTATTGTCTGCTAAGTTTCAACTCCGTATCGTAAAAGCTAACTAACTTTATGAGCGCAAAAGATGACAGAGGTGTCACGAGTGACTAACCATCAAAATATCGCGAAACGAAAGTTGAACACACGCACACCTTTGTTTTCATATTATTTCTTTATCATGTTTTTTGTTCATGGTAAAACTTATTGCCCCAAAGAAACATGTTCAAAAATGTAAAGAATATTGTACATTTCTGACTGAACTGAACGAGTTTTATTCGTTGTTCATCAAAATAAAATACTGCATCTGCCATGCTATGGCTGGGCCTACTCAAATGCCCCTCCAAATGTACTGCGGCTGTGACTGTTGCAATATTTCACGTAAACAGCTTGCTCAGGATTACGTAGAATGCGAGTTAAGTACGCAAGTTGTGAACTTGAAAATCACATGGCTACTAGCAGAGGGTACATAAATTATACCATGAAAAGGACAGTTATATTTGTCAACATTAACTTAGATTATTTTTTAAAAACCCACATGTAACTTTTTGGGGGGACACCCGGTATTTATAGTAATTAAAGGTAATATTTTTTTATGTTTGGTACAATTAGAGGCATATTTTAAGATACATCCTGACCTCCAACAAAAGTTCCTTATATTGCACTTTGGTTGTCATACCACTAGCAGGAAACAAACTTTTTTTTAGTTGTTGTCGTATTAGCCCAGAAGAATGAGAGTCCACACAGTTTAATAAGAAATGGATGTATATATAAAATATTTAAGTATCATTATAGCATTAGAATAAAACATTTGTTTCTTGGTAGGTTTCGCACATATCGTTTTTAGCGCACTTTTACCACATTTGGTTTAAAGAATTGAATGAAATTGTTATTTTCTTGCAAAAAAGGAAGAAAATAACTCAAAAAATGTAAATAATAACAATAATTGAAAAACAAATGCACATCAACTCCACAAAATATTCATATTAAACCTATTTTGATAATTAGGTTTACATCAATGTGTACAGTTGGAGATATTGGTCCCACCACACCCCACACAACTCATCGCATTCCGCGTTTTATGTTTCAGGCCACCAACAGAAACATACTGTTTTTTTCCTTGTGGGTGAACACCTAATTTTGGTATTTTTTTAGTAATTGTTGTTTTGTAATTAAGTCCAACATATTAATAATGCTGTTTGCTCTGTACATATTGCAGTACGCTACCCCAACATGATGCTTTATGTTAAAACACAATCACATAAATTATTTGCAAGTTTGGTGCTTTTATTGACGTATAAAAGGGAGTGAGATATACACTACCAATATCTAAGCGGTCTGTATTTAAACGTTTTGGTAATGTTATATATTTAAACTATTTATACTTGTTGAGAAGGGTACACCACACAAATCAATGATAATACATAAATGAACAGTGTCTATTCCACCTCTACATTCTATTGGAATAAATCAACTATAATCCATATTAAAAATAATTGTGTTTCAAAATATTTGTATGTTCTTTTTTAAGATTGCATTAAAGAAGGACACGAATATTTTCTATTTATATTATCTACTCGTTAACCGTGTAATAAACAAAAATATGATTGAAACCATTTGAACACTTTTATTTATATCGGGTTTTTAAATTATCATTTATTCACACTTAACATTTTATGAAAGAACTGCTGTGCTAAAAAACGATGTTCGTCACTTTGGCCTCTCTCTCGCACTCTCTTCCTCTCATTGTCTCCCTCTCTCTATCACACCTTTCATTCATTCATTCTCACTCTTCCTAACATGTTTCTAATATCTCACGTGTTATTTGCCCAGACCCGACCGAGTAAAAAAACCATCAAACACTTTGTTTTTTTAACAATGATATAAAAATAAAGAAAATTATGTCTTTTTTCAATAACAATGCCAAAGGACACTTAAAAGCTAACATTCCTGGCAATCACAGCTTTAATTTTTCCCATTTACCTCTCCCAATCTTACCATCAATTAACATCAATATAGAGAACCAAGCATGCCAAGTATAGTCTGGGATTTTATACTATAGGCTTCCAGCCCGTCACCATTGCAACAAACATTACACAGATTTTATACTGAATCTTTATTAAGATTTTGTATCATTTTGATGGCAAGGTCAAAATACATTAAACATGTTAAAGTCTGACGCAAGTACAAAATGTAGCTTAGATCAACATGCTCAGATGGTATCTATCTTGTTGAGCCAAAAACGCAACCTACTGACCAGCTCCTTTCTACCCCATGTCAAACATGGGGTAGAAACACTTTATTTATTTTGGACTTATAGTAGTTCAAGTGACGTGTCAAGGAAAACTGTTAACAAAACAGATTTCACTATTTACCATTATGTTGCTTTTGCTGTTTTTTCGTGATGATGTCTAAAATAATCGAACTCACATCTAATTTGTTATTTTTATGCATGTTCTGTTATACTATCAAACAATTCAACCTGAAGATTAATTAAATCCTTTATTTTGATACAATTTAAAAACGCAGAACGGACCACCCCGATCAGAAATGCCCAATTAACTACAATGTTTGAAATGGACTCATTTTGTGTAATATTTTCATTTGTTACGGACCTGAATTTACCACTGAGCTTTAAATTGAGGCGTCCTCGATAAAAGTGGTCGTAATGAACAGCCGTGCTCTATGAGTAAAATCGAAATGTTATATAGCACAGTTTAATGGACGATTGAGTGCATTGACATACCTGGGTGTTATATCCTAGATTCACCCCGCTCACCATTTGTTATGTTCCGTAGTTAGACTTTTAAGGAAATTTTATCCTAATAGTCCTTCATTTGAGATCACAAGGGCACAATTTGCTGGTCTAAATCATCTGGTTGTATTATATAGTCACAAGCACAATCTAACTAATTGGCCTGTTCCAATCGTTCATCGCGAGTCATTTTAACACGTAGTAGTTCACTGTCCCATAGAAACCAATGGTTAATGACAAATTTGGATACTTGATTAGAGAACTATGCCCGTATAAAACAAGCCGAATAGTCCGAATACCGTACGTTAAAGGTATTTTGAACCTGTTTAATACGGGAAATTTCCTGTGTAAGTGTTATGCTAAACTTTGTGTGGTATGTGACATCCCGACATTCTTATGTAGGACACACCATTTTACATACACCCACCCTTCCATGTCAAAGGCTAGCTACGACGAAGTCTCATTGTGTCTGCAAGAAGGTTCGCTGTGTCCAATTAGGGTTAGCTTGCTTTGGGGTTAGAATTAGATTTGACATAGCCAAACTTATTCGACATAACGATACCATATTTTTACATAGCGATCCATCGATATATTGGGCTGTTACCCTTCGCATACTCCCCTCACACACACACCCCACACTTTCTTTCTCTTGTATGTTCACAACTATATGACATTATATAATTTGAATTGATTGCAATATCGGAACATTAGATAAGAGAAGTTTTTAAACATTATAATATTTGACCATATTGAACGATAAGGATAGTAATATTGGACGATAACGATAGTAATGTTGCTTCTCGCGATAATTGTATACTTTTCAAATGATTTTCTCCGCTTTTTTGAAAAGCCTGTTGCATAAATATCATTTTGACCGTAATTTAAAGGCGACTTGTTATTAAGGTATTGCTCTTTGTATTGCCGATGTTATTAGGTTCAATCACTATATCCTTTGCTCTCTGCCTCTTGCGATTACGTATCTCCGAAGCAAATGTATACAGATATGGATTCAGTGCTGCATTTAATGGCAAGACCAAAGCTACGATCCATCCATAATTGTGCCTTATATTAGTATCATCTATAGCCTCACTTTGTACTAATATTCCTAATATAATCACCGGCATCCAGCAAAAGAAATCTGTCAGTACAATAACAGCCATTCGTGCAGCAAGCTTTAACTCTTGATTTCGATCTTTCTTCCTTTGGAAATTTTTACTCGGCAATTTTGTCGCAACAATGATCCCTATGGCAACATAGCATCCAAGAACAAAGAAGAAAGCGATGCAGTTCAACCCCAGATTTATCGCAATTGAAAATTGCCAGGTATCACCAGACTCGACTATTTCATATGTTGTCAAATTGACATTCTCACCGGCAGTTCCTACTAATCCAGATTTCTCACTTTGATAAACTGTTCTATACACTTTATTGCTGACTAGCGGCAGTCCAACACATACATTAGCAAGGCCATATGTGGTCGTAGTTTCTTGTAGTATAATTGCAATAATACCAAGTGATACCACGACAATCCATACAAAAGAACTTGCATGACGGGCTGTCTGTGATGTCATTCGCTTCTTTCCGTGAGGCAATCCAACGCAAAGTACACGATCTAAACTGATTACCACAACAAAGAGCACAGATGCCTCACTTGATAAGAAAGATATTAACCCTGCCAATTTGCAGAAACCACTACTCGTCCATTCTTCCGCATACAATACAAATTGTTTCCCATAACGTAAATCAGCAATTGCTATAATTATCATATAAAATCCCATAAGAAGATCGGACACTGCCAAGTTTAAAATCAAAATTGATTGCGTTTGATTCCGAACATTTTTCTCCCTACTTCGTAGCACAATCACGTAAGTATTTCCACAAAGTGCACATATACTAAATATCCA
This sequence comes from Amphiura filiformis, assembly GCF_039555335.1. Lineage (NCBI taxonomy): Eukaryota > Metazoa > Echinodermata > Ophiuroidea > Amphilepidida > Amphiuridae > Amphiura > Amphiura filiformis. The sequence continues at coordinate 15,528,867 of NC_092645.1, forward strand.
CAGTAAGGTTCTCTCGGCAAAAGTTGGCATCAGGTGTTTGTCACAGTTGTCGAACAATGGCGGAATGGTTTCACGATTGCAAGTTGTGTCTGGATTTGGTAGAAGACAACAAATCCGGTGATCGTCGGTATTTCTGTTGAAATAATCGCAAAAACTAATAATAATGAGGTTTGTCAAACTTAAAATCATTGTTCAGTAATAAGAGTTTTTATCGTGTCTTTGCAGACGAAAGTGTCAGAGTAATACATATTTATATGCCAAATTGGTAGGTTGACCGGAGCTTTGAACATATTGCACGTTTTAATGCATATTACATAATACTAAACAATAGTAATAATATTTGAAGTTTGAGTGGCTACGGAATTGTTTTGTGTGATTTATGTTCTTATACATTTTTGCGCATTGACATATTATACGTGTAATCTTATTTAGAGAAACTTTGCTTTGATCCTTTAACTCTAGCATCTTGGGCACAAAGTATAATTATTGGACAGAAAATATATTTGAGCAGGTTTAGAAAATATATTTGAGCAGGTTTACTTACAGAAGTTGAAGATTATTAAGATCATGAAAGCTATTGAGGGCCATATTTGATCCTTTCCAATACTGCTCTTGACGATTTAAAAATCTGAAGAAATAAACGAATGTATAGAGCCAATAAAATGTTTATCATACGAGTACTGATCTGGATACACATTCCCGATGGGAGCAAATCTTAAGCAAATTTAATATACGTGATTATATAACCCCCTAAATGTATCCAGTTTAATTTTGGTACATAAGTCAATGAATGGGTGTTAAATCAAGACATACCAAAAATATGTTGTAGATAAAAAATTTTCCGCACAGTTTAATACCTCATTTGTCCTAATCGATGCAGAATTGATGACAAAAATGACCTTTTGAATGCAATCACCTCAATTGTAAAAGGTCTTGCTGCTAAATATTCATTTTGTTTCACTAAGAGCATGCGCCGCAGATATCTGGCAGTCATTGATGCAGCAGGAGGACATACCAGATATTGACTGTGAAGAGTGAAGGGTAAACCATTGAGGAGGGAGTAAAAGAGTAACTGTACTTAATAAAACACATGAAGTGAAGTCAAACAGTCCGTCAGTAAATATATGCATTTTGTTAGTCTTAGTCCGTGTCTGTTATGATGTACCTTTATGAAGAATCTTGAGAAGCAGGAAAACCACCATTACTGCAACTTTAAAATCCTGGGTAGGTGCATTCAAAAGGTCATTGTGTCATTAGTTCTGCATATATTTTGACAAATCAAACTATACGGAATAAATTTATTTGTAACATACTTTTGGTAGGTCTTGATTTAAGACCCCATCTTTGACTTATGGACCAAAATCAAACTGGATACTTTCTTTTTGGGATGTGTTTATTATTGGCCAGAACGGATAAGTTCGATCCGTTTCAATAAACGTGAACAACACAATTTTGTGTAATTTCTTTATAAGCTGCAGCTGTAAGGTTAAAAAAAGCAAATATGCGTTTGTATCATATACAAATTATTTACTTCACACGATATGTTACAGTGTAATTGCAATACTTAGAAATAAGACGGCGAATTTCTACAATTGTACCACACCGAAAAGGGATAGGCAAAATGTTAGAGTTCGAGGTTTAGGGTATACGCTTCTGATGTCTGAGGTGTCCCGGGATCAATTATAATGCCGCGCCGGTAGCATAAAGATATCATAAATAATAATTAATAATTAAAAACAATATTTTACAGATTAATACTAACAATAATGGCACTTACATAATGTGTATACTACGAAGTCCATCAAATGCGTACGGCTCTATTGTGATCCATGGATTAAACTCTAAGATTCTGGAACAAATTATTAAATTGCATTACCAAGACAGATTGACATCCAAAAGCTGAACTAAATTAACTTAAGTACGAGATATGTATTCATAGGAATATCTACGTTAATTGGTAAATGAAAGGATATTGCCTTGGTTTGACCTCTACAATGACAGTACCTGATTAAAGGTACCAGGATCAAACCTAAACTGGTACAATCATACTTTAATTTTTCACATTTTACTGGATATACTATTTTGAGAATGAATACGGGCGCTACCGGTATTCACAGCTGGTCTTGTCCATCCTATATCACATCATTGAGAATAATAAAAGTAATTATCCTAACGTATATTCTCATTCATTTTTATAGCTTTTGAGGAAAATTATTTTCAATATTTTAGTTCCCCCTGTTTGAAACTAACACACCCTATCAAAATAACCGGCCGGGTCGTCTACAAGTGTACTTCAGTTATATCTATAAATGCGCTTTTATAAATACGCACGTGACCCATGGGCACGACATACCAAGATCAGCAAGCGTGACTAAATCATTATGCACTGACCACTATACAGAAAGAGATAGGAACTCTGTAGGTAAATATAATCAAATTTAATTATAAATTGCATTGCAAAATTATTACACATTCCGAATTTGTAATATGTTATCGAGATAGATCAGTACTGGGGAACAGTAAATTGGTTCAACAAGGCAAGAGATAAAGCTACCTGGCGGAGACATGCTGAGGCTTTCGTCCAACAGTGGACCGATAATGGCTGATGATGATGATGATGATGATCAAAAACAACATTTTGAAAGTATTTGACAACGGAAAAAATATTCAACGACGGAAACGTTTACAATATGATCACAAACTTGAACAAAATAGACAATTTTGCTTGCACAGCTGTCTCATGTTGTTCCGCCTTTGCATTCAAATGTATAGAAAGACCAGTCGCTATATAGAAGGTCACTTCGAGACTATAAGCTGTCTATAAGCTGTTATGGCAGCGCGGAGGTGGTCACGTACCTACAGTATTTATAAGAGCGCATTTAGATAAATAAACTGAGCTCAAAAAGAAACTTATAATTTTTCACAAGGTCATATCTTGAAATCCTGTCCATCAAATTGAACCAAAATTACACACAGATTTACTTCAATACTCTACTCTTAACACATGTCAGTAACCAAGCAGTTATCCAACTGACACAACAGCAAAATGCACTGAAATGGGACAGCTTCCTTGACCACATTCACAGCCCAGCCCAAGTCTCATGAAAAAAGTGTATGAAAAGCAGAAAGCAGCACCGTTTTTTCATCTGTGCAAGGATCTTGTGTGCATTCTCACAGATGTTTTGTCCTGGGTGTCAGTGAAGGAAGTCCAGGAAGCTGTCCCATGACAGTGTATTTTGCTGTTGTGTCAGTTGGACAACTGCTTGGTTACTGACATGTGTTTTGAGTAGAGTATTAAGGTAATCCTGTGTGTAATTTTGGTTCATTTTGATTGACAGTATTTTAAGATATGACCTTGTGATTGTGTAAAAAATTATACGTTTCTTTTTGAGCTCAGTCTATATAACCGAAGTACACTAACTACTGAAATAATGTGATTGTCTAATCAGATTTTGTTTTTACAAACATGACCAGTAAATCAGCAAATAACAAATACCTGGTATGCATCAAAAATATAGTGAAAAAACATTTTCTTTAGGCAATTTACATTTGTTTATTATTAATACTTAATCTTTTGAATTGCTTTGTAACCTTAGTAAATAGCTTTTATTTTACACAATTGGTGTATTGTGACAATATTAGTTGATGTTTTTAGTTGATTACAATACATTTATGTGATGATTAATTTTGTAAGCATCTATTCAGTAAAAACTAACCAATAAAATGAACCTTATTTTAGACTTACAATACTTGTAGTTCTGCTAATTTTTGGAATGTGTATTCTCCGATGGTAGATAGATTGTTCTTCGATAAGTCACTGTAATGCAAAGTGAACGAATTGTTTTACTGTTTGTGGATTCTTTAAAATCAAGGTCATAAAAAGTTTCACTCTCATTAATGCCCAAGATTAGTTCAGATACCCCCGCCCTTCCTAACGATTTTTTTTGCAAAAATTTGACCACTGATATATAGACCTGTTAAAGACTGGAGGATGGACGTTTGCACATTCTTTTTTGTGAGGCTTGAGAGCATATCAGACATATCGAATTGCATTCTGAATACGAAGAATGTCCTTCTGATATCAAGTAATTTTGAATACCAAGCTATGAATGGAATTCGCTTAAGGGGGTACTACACCCTGTGGTAAATTGTGACTATTTTGTATTTTTCTCAAAACTAATAACACACTGGTAACAAAAGTTATGTATATTATTGGGGCAATGAATCCAATTACTACACTGAAATTTCAGTGACTCAAGACAAGCGGTTCAGTAAATATGATAGGAAATGAGGTACATCCTAGTGGTACTTCATTTCTTATCATAAATAACGAACCGTTGGGTCACTGAAATTTCAGTGTAGTAACTGGATTCCTTGCCCCTATAATATACATAACTTTTGTTACCAGTGTGTTATTAGTTTTTGAGAAAAGTGCAAAAATAGTCACAAATTTATCGAAGGGTGTAGTACCCCCTTAAAGCTCTCAAAGGGCTATGAATTTACCCAATTGTTAGTTATGTGAGTTAAAAAACCCGAGAACTGCCGCATTTTCCTATGAGCTTCGATCAAAGTGCATAATGTGACCACATTAATCTTCAACGGCCATTACGTCAATGTTCATTTCTCGATTTAGGTACACGATGACTTAAAGCCATATTATAACATTTGCTGAGGAGAACGCCCTCATTTTTTAAAATTCTGGTTTTTACACGATTGTAATGTACTTTAGTCAATAAAGATACTCTGCAAAAATCAAGACTTTAGGTGCTGTAGTTTTGTCAAAATCCGAGATTTTGAATAAAACGATGGAACCGGCGTTATATTATTACAATGGAAATATTAGTCGAAGACGTATGCACAGTACGTACACGGCGTGCGGGATACACATACACACACACCCCGAGGATCGTACCGTATTACAACCGCGGGAGTAACATGCATGGGCGCTAGTAGTAAATTCCAATTTTCTATGCTTTATCTGCCTTGTTCAGCTTAAAATTAAAAGGGGACATATCTGACAGTAAAAGCTAACATTTTATGGAAAATAAATACTAATCTATTTTTACAGAAATGTTATATTATGGCTTTAATAATACAGCAGCTATATTTAAACAATTGTGATCATCGTAAAAAGCAAGATCCAATCAATAATCTGTTTTCTCATTTTTTTAAAAATCTTTTGGCCTATTTCAGAACTTAGGCATCATTTTGTGCAAAAAGGCATTTTGTGGATTTCATTTATATGCCTTATATGGTTAATATCGCAAAACATAAGGCCGATATATAAAAAAAACGGTTTTCAAAATGGAGCCTCACTTTTTTGTGATTTTCTTCATTATTGTCGTCTTTACACCAAATCTGTATTAATATTAATATTAATTGATGTATTGGATTTATAAAATATATACTTTTATTATGTCGTGTATGTCCTGCATGAATATAATTACAAAGTTATGGAACTTTTAGTACATGCATGTCTGAGAGTACACAGCTGCCTTAAGGGGGTACTACACCCCTGCCCAAATTTGTGTCTATTTTTGCATTTTTCTCAACAATGATAGCGTATTGGTGACAAGTATGATATGTATATTATAGGGGCAAGGACTACAACTACTGCACTGGAGATTTTATTTCAACACAGACAACAGTTGTGGAGTTACAGGGAAAACCAAAATTATATCAATAAATCAATAACTATTTGCCTTGAGTTGCTGAATTTTCAGTGCAGTAGTTACTGTTACCAATGTACTATAATTTTTGAGAAAAATGCAAAAATAGGCACAAAATTGACCACGGGTGTAGTACCCCCTTAAGTTTCGTTACAAATTTGCTTTCTTACTTTTATACTTTAAATACAACCAGAAATTGGAATCCAACTAGGAATGATACTTACAGATATTGAAGATTGATCAGCCCATCTAATGCCCCTAGTTCAATGTATGCAATTTGGTTGCCTTCCATTGTCCTAATAAGTGGATAAAACCAAGGTATTCATAGTGAGTTTAATGACATTACCGGAACAACTTATTTATCTAAACGAACAAACTTAACGGCCAACTACGACATATCCGTAAAATATTTCAATAGGATTGAAATACAATGATGCTAAACATACCTATAAAGACGTTTCGTGCTACCTCGTAGCATTTTCTCAAATCAATTGACCATTTTCCCAATCCTCCTAGTCTGCTTCATGTTCTGGCTTGACGTTGGCGGTGCTACTAGGGCTTTAGGAACTGGTCATAGATATGTGGCAGGAAATGGTTTCCGTCGTCTCGGTGTTGTGTGTTGGCCCCCCTTTTCCGTATGCAAATCGCTTATTGTATTTGTCTTCTGTTTCAATTATGCTCTGTCTTTGCTACTCGCGTCTTCAAATGAGAGGTTCACACATCATTTAAGCCACCCAGACACTAAGAAACATCCTGGTCTATCCAAAGGAAAAAACGCGATTCATTACAATCGGCGAAATGCGTTTATAAAATCCCTGGTCGCAAGTGTGAAAAAAACTCCATTGGTACTAGAATGTTTAGTACGCGTTAAAAAAACATCAAACCGAAGCGGAAAAGCGTCAACGAAACCAGAACACAGAGGAAGACCCCAGTCACCGGAGAGGTAAATAATTCCGACATTACAGATCATGTGGCGGAGGACAATCATGTCAATTGCTGGTAAGACGCAAGTATCAAAGACAGAGAGCACAGTAGAAACATAAGACATATAAAAGAAGTGATTTGGACTATCCAAATGGCTTCTTTTATATGTCTTCTGTTTCTACAAAAGATATGTAAGACAAAAGGCACCCAAATGGCTGCCTTTTTAGAAGCAAGGCAAAAGGAAGCCAATTGGTTACCTTTCAGACATTAAAATATATTAAAATCACACATTTGTCAAGACATTTGTGGTAAATTCTCTATAAAATGACAGATTTGTAAAGAAATGTTGGTAAAGTTTCTCTAAATCTGCAATATTTTATCCAGACATTTTTGAAAAAGAGCAAATAACCGTTTTCAAAAATATATAATCATGTGTTTTACGGAAAAGAGGAAGGGGGAACACACTAACCCGAGACGAAGGAAACCACTTCCTGCTGAATATCTATTTCCAACGTCAAGCTCAAACAAGAAGCAGACGAGGAGGATTGGGAGAATTGGTCATATGATGATATTTGACCGTTGACCTATACTTGACTCTATAACTCCTGAACTATGCATTTTATTGCAATATAAATATTGTCCCCATTAGGACCTTTGACCACTGGTGTGAAGCATATGGACATAGGAAAAATGAACCGAGAACCAATGATTGTTTTATCAATTGAGGTTAAAGGATGCAAAAAAAAAAACATTGGTTCCGCTAATGTTCCATCTCCATTTTATTACCATAACTCACATAATATGGTCCTAGCTCAGTGGAAAACCCCCCTGACCGCATGATAATTGACATTATTTGATGCAAACTAAAACTAAATAATCAAAATTTGATTGTGAAATCGAGATTAAGACTGAGTTGGCCTAAATTGAATAATGGCCAGGACTGTATTAAATGTTGTGCCAATTTTTTATTTTATTTTATAAACACACAATAAATATGAATAATTATGATCTTTTCAACATAATTACAAGATGATGCACTTTGTATTGCAAACCTATAGTCCTCAATGTTAAGTTATTGTACTCATTTTGTTTTGCTATATGGTATTAAAAAGGAAGAAAGTCAAATAAAAAAAAGAGTATTATTCTAGACACTTCTATGCATTTTAATCCGTTTTTTTCCCCGAGAGAGTGTTTTTAATATAATTTTCTATCAGGTTTATTAGGACAATTTGTGTATTCTGCATACAAAATGCTAAAGAAGAGATATAAATTCATGAATGTTTAATGAGTGACGATTATGAAGAGTGCCTATTATGCCTAACTTAAGTTGATCACATGATCCATTAGTCCAAATGTTTGGGCAGCTGTTTTTTTCATGCATATGCATGACAGCCTCGTAAGATAGCCCGGTGTTGTCTCAAACGAAAATATATCTTTATCTAGTTTAACACATTTGTAAAAGTTATAGAAAGCTGCGGGACTTAACATGTATAGGATTACAGAATGAATATTTTATGATTGCTTTTTGAGATGATGAAGTACTTACATAGATAGTAGTTTATCAGATCCATCAAATGTGCCATTTACAAGTCTGGTGATATTGTTTCTGCTGAGTTTTCTAGAAATATAATATCAGAAAATCAAGTCTCCTCATGTTATTTGAAAAGCTTGTTTCCAAAATGGATTAAATACACATTGTAACCTTTGTTCCACATCTGTAACGTGTTCGGGTGCGAAGTTATTGCACTCGGTAATTTCCTGAAGTACACTATGTTTTTTTAGCAACCCTATTTTTGTATACGATACAGTGTTGCACAGAGAATTATGCTGCTCAAACTTTGGGGGTTGCCGGAACAATATTGATATGATGAAATTCTTGATGTTATATGGTTATGTTACTGTGGGAAAAGTAATATCAATAAATTATAGAAAAAAACCACAGAACGCTTGTCACAGTTTTCATTGTCACTAAAGAATAACATAAGGAGCCAAAACTTTTCATTTAAATACAGGGTGTCCCAAAAGTCTTGATACCATTTTGAATCGTGATATCTTTCACTGGGATTGACTGAGAGGAAATCAAAATACATATTTGGAAAGAGTAAATTCATGCACTTATTTGAATACCAAATGATACATAAATCTTTCCTTAATAGGACATATTCTCTTGGTCGGGCTGACGTCACAAAAGGGGAAATAGCCTTGTAAAACCAGTGTGCGCATGTGCAGCGCATGTGCAGTTCCCCTTTCTCGAGCTGGTTGCTATGCGCGCGCTTGTGCAAAGGGGGAGGGGCAATGTTCCCGGATGTCCGACCGAGTGAATATGACCAATCAACAATACATCTCAAATGCGACATGTCAATACTGGTAACAGATATGTGTGTTTCTTTTTGGGAACTTCGGAACACTATACGATAGTTGTTAATATTGCGAGGGGATATCACTTAGATACTTGGGATCCGGAGATGTGCTGTCAACGTATTGTATGCTTTTGTGTGTAATATGGCCAACTGTTCCACCCTTATAAATATTTATTATTATTATAAGAGGGTTTATATGTCAAATTGCCATGGTTTTCTCTGTGCAACGATACCTTAATTTTAGTTTTCGGTTGCTCTATAGTAGAGTTATGAACGTTGAAAATGGTATCGAGACTTTTGGGACACCCTGTATTATATCCTTTTCAGCTACATGTACTTGTTGGTAGGCATACACATACATGAACACGTCTGATTTTGAAATTTTTCCTTCGTCGGGAATGTCAATTACTATGCAGGATGTCCAGCCCAAATTGAGATATCGGCCTTTAAAAATATTATTGACAATGTTGAGAGTGGGAATTACCTTGAAAAATGTCTCAAAAAATACAAGATACCAGTTATATTCCGGTCTGAAACTATCAGACAATATTTTAAACATTAATAACATCACAAATTCGCAACAAACCGAAATTGTGAAAAAATCACCCCCGTGCAGATTTTTGGCTATTTCTCCATTTACGCCCAAAAGTGTCTCCTTTTGACATGACACGTCACATTTGTGCTTTCAAATAAGAATAAAGTAAAGTACATTGTTCTGTGAGCTGTAATATTGACCGCCCCTCGTATCTTTTTCATATCTTCCAATATATGTGATTATACTAAGCAATTTAAGACCGAATTAGAACACAGATATGGCAAATATCTGTGATTAGAACGACTAGTTTGCGTATGACGTCCTGTCAACCAGACGAGAAATGCTGTACTGCCAAGGTCAGCAACCAATCACGCAGCGCCTTTGCCCTGACGTCAGACGCAAACTAGTCTTTTTAATTCGGTCTTCAATTATACAGACACCTGACAATAACATAAACCAGCATTTTTACTTGTGGTTTCGATAATGACTTACAGGTTAACGAGACGACGACAGGAAGTAAACACTCCGGGTTGTAGTTTATATAGTCTATTGCCATCCAGCCTTCTGAATGAAAAATGAAAAAGTGCGAAATTAGAAATATGGCAAGTGTAATATAATGCAATGTTTAATGTATTAAAGGATGACACGGTAATCACAACATTTATGCCCTATATGTTAGAAAAAACAATTACCAAGCACGAATCACGTGGTAATATTGGAAACAAACTCATATTAGCCATAACAACGAATACAAACAGCCGGCTCTCAACATACAGTATAAGGCAGATTAATCATGACGACTAACAGAGATTTACTTACAAACTAGACAGGGATTTGGGAAATCCTTGACAATGTTCTGGTCCAAAATAGGAGAGTGAATTCTTATGAAGCTGTCTGCAAATAACAAAAAAAAATCCAAAAAAAAAATCATAATTAACACAGCTGCATGCATTTTACCATTGGCCCATGTAGCACATTAGATAATTATTCGAGTGTCTTTAACTGATTTAATTAACATTGATTTCAAATTTTGTTTTCATACTTGATGTAATTGTGCGTTGCGATGCACGGCCGTTCCCGGTCGGTGGTAGGAACAGTCGCACTAGTCTCGGTCCCAGCCGGTTTGTGCTCCTTCGTCACTAAACAAACCGTCTGGCGACAACCTCATAGTACGTCTTTTCTGATTGGCCAATCATCGTCAGAAGAAAATCTTCTGATTGAGAATTGCTGTCTATCAGTACCGGGTTTCAATGCATGCAACGGTTGAGTGACAGCTATGCGGTTACATAAATCCACACAACGTACGTGAGTACTCGCGGGAGTACGCGCTGTGAGTCGCTGACATGAAAGGCGATATCAGACGATTGGCGCCTCAGTGGCCGATGAGCTAGCGTATTGTTTGCGTTTGTGGCAGCTACAAACAGTGAGGGGCCTACGCTGTTTAGTGTCACTTACACAAGTCAAGTGCTATAGCAAATTGAAAACAGTTTTATTTGGACATATTTGGAAATTCATTAACCAATCAGCGGATCGTCATTTCGGGGTTGTCGCCAGACGGTTTGTTTAGTGACGGAGGAACACAAACCGGCTGGGACCGAGACAACAGTCGCACATACAGCATACTACGGAATGCTCCACACACGCATAACTACCTTACAACTTGATTATTTGGTTCTTATTAAAGTTTAGTGTACGTTAAGGCGTATGGTTAATACAAACCAAGACAACGCCAAATAGATAACTTTTTAATTTTCAGTAGCCCAGAAGAGACTAAAAACATTATGGTCGTGCAATGAAGGTGGCAGTCCATTTGGACATTACTTTAATCTCATTGTGAAAAATGGTAAAAGGAAGTAAATTTGTTAGTGATTTAAATATAAGACACACCATTACACTATTATTAGGGTAGAAATTGTGTATCACTTGTTAATGCTGCAAATTGTTAATGTACAGCCTGACGACAAGTTATGACAAAAAGTAAACTTACATTTTTTCCACGAATGTCAGATTATTAAATGCTCCAGGATCTATATTCGAAACGTTATTCTTGCCTAAATTTCTGAAACAAAGAAAATTCAAATAAATATCAGTAATGGATGATATTGAACACAAAGAGACGTCTTTGTGTGTTTAGACCATTAAACTCTCGAGTTTCTACGTGGTACTTTACAAGCGACTAAAATGAAACCTGTTGATATTGTTAAACAGCAAGTTTTAAACAGTAATTCAACACAGATTGACACAGAACTAACCTCAATATTTTGGCGTGTATCACCCGTTATCATCATATCAGGGGAACTCTAAAGATGTTGTTGAAGATTGACCTGAGGATTACCTTAGGTTTAATATCAGTGAAGTGCACAGTGTCGGAATCTTGAGGGCCTGGTCACGGTTGAGTTCCGGCGAGTGACTTCCGATATGTATGGCTTCCCTCACTAGGCGTGGGTACTCTTTGTCTTCTCTGTCAAACACTAATTTACGTTGTCCCACTCAATGGCGTGAGTCTGTACTGTGTTCTGTGACCGCCAATGGGGTACCACTGGTAATAACAAAGGTAATCTCCTGTCAAGCGTGAAGTCAACTCTTTCACAAGATCTTTGGAGGATATGTGACACACGTCGAAATAGTGAGATTAGTTCTCAAATTATTTTGTGTTGAATGACTGTTTAAACGATACTTGCTGATATCGTTTCCATTAAAATAATGTATAATAAATGCTGTTCAAACTGCAACAGTGGCTGTCATTAAGACCCAAACAATTGTTTGATTGTCCTCGACAAATCCTAGTACTCGAGACTCAAACACTTATATATTTCCGGGTTTATTTCTTATGCTGAAATATCATTAGATATTACAATGCCACATTATATAAAAGTACATCAATGAACCGGGTCTTGCGTGGCTCAATAATTAGTTTTTCATCCTTTTACCCTTTCAATCTTGGATTGACTATGAATGATAGATTAATAATGTAATTTGCCGTATAAATTTCCGATAAAAACTTGTACACATATTTTTCTGACTTGCTATTGGTATAATGTAACACACAAGTGTATGAAGTTTAGTATAGGACAAAATATGCGCTGTCGCAACATTTAACGCCTTTCGTAGCATTAGTGTACCAGTTGAAGCAAATTTGACAGAAGCAAAATGTAAAAACTGCTCCCCTGGCTTGCTTTTCTTGTTTTATCTGTATGCTAAATGCCCAAAACAAAACAGGGATAACGAAGATGAATTTGCACATCTTTTTTCGAGCCAGTGGAGGCAAATGGGCGCATTGCCTCCCCTGCTTGTCCCTAGTGATACAAAATGTATGTCAGTAAAATATCCCAGGGATAAAATATCAGTCCCAGATAAAAAAGACATATTTACAAAAATCCAAACAAACATAGCAAATGTCTTAAATGTCTCCATGGACCTGTTAATGCTTCATGTCTCATAACACTTAAGCTTAAGTACCTGTTGAAGCGTTATGATTGTAGCTGGGATTTAGGTCATGAGGTTAGAATAGCTAGTACAACTAGGTTATGTCAATCAAAATAGGATGGTTTAAGGCGAGTTGGACAGCATGACACATATTTTTACAGCCATTTAACTAGCTAATCCTGCTTAATGTGTTAATGTGAACACAGTGATTTTATAGCAGATACCAAGAAAGCAGATGCGTCAAGGAAGCCATTAATTACCTTTAAATTCTTGAGTTAAACCAATAATATATCAAAGTATTATTAATTACCATAGGTTTGGGGCATTTTTACTCTTTATGAGTAAAAGCATGCACATATCATGCTCCCTTCCAATATGCTTTAAAGTAATATGATTGGATTGTATTTGAAATGTTCTCTACATTTCTTTTAAGGCGGTTTGGAGGCGGGCATGACCTTACGGTGTTTGCATATTGTGACAAATAAAGCTGACACACAAGTGGAGTGGTATGAGTTCCATTTAGGAGATTCTGAGTCATGATATAAGTGGCGTCATTTCCACACCATGTGTATGATTTTTTTGGGAAAGGGGAAATTCCATAAATATGTCTTCTGCCAACATAATCGCCTTTATATTAAACAAGTGTATGATGGTCTCAATTGTGAAACATCGCCGCATGTTCAACCACTAATCAAAACCTATGAGTATAATCTTATCTAAAAGTAAGATAGCATTAAAGCTCAAGTAAGACCATATCTAGAGTAGCTGCCCTATAGTCATTTACATGATTTAATAATGTCTGCGTTCTTTATTATACATATTTGAAATATTTTAATTAATCAGAGATCATTGAATTATACTAATGAAGGGCTCAATATAAAACTGCCTAGCCCACATTTGGGTTATTTTGGAGAAAAATGGATTTTTGTGTGCGGCGAATTTTCAATACAATACACAGCAATTTTACTTCTTAGCAAAGAAGTGAAAGGAGGATTGTTTTAACCGACCTAAGTTAAAGTACTGTCCAACGTAAACAACATTGTGTCGAATATATAGAAAACTATTGTATTTTTACGCTTTTAAATCAGCATTTAATATCATTTTTAACCAACGCTTATTTGTTAATCCACTTTGTGCAATTTTTAACCAATATGTTCACAGTACAGCAGCCATTGCTGATTGGACCTTCTGCAATAACCTCTTGCAAAATTGAAATACTTAAAAGTACCTACATGTAGGTCAGGTGATACAACTCGCTGAAGGCGTTTTCTGGAATCGATATTTCTTCGCTATTCTTCATTTCCCTTCGAAAAAAATAGATATTATCGTTTTACACAAAATATAATATAGGATTATCGTTTAACACAATCAGCATCAGTATTTATTTACTAGACGAATACCCAGTATGAAGAATACTAATAACAGCTATAGGAGCCTACATATTGCTTGAACAGGAAACACAGAAGGGAAAATACAGCAGAGAGCAACACAGGAGATAAAAACAGAACTAGAGCAGAGCGAGTGCGGATGAGAGTATGGATAAAATACACACGCAAAACATATTGGGGGGGGTGGGGGTGGGGGTATTTGCAGGTTTTCACTCTAAAACTAAAACTAAAAGTTGCAATTTCCATGATTTACATTGGGAAAGTATCTGTGTATTACACACAAGCACCAAGGGGCAATCAATAAAGCATACAATGTAACTGGCACCAGGGGCTATTTTTACGTGCCTCCTGGCACGTTCGTGCAGTGAGAATAGAAATCCGTGCAGTGAGAATTAAAAATCCGTGCTTAAAATGTTTCTATACTAGTTTCAGCCCGAAACATGACTACGAAATTAAAGAAGTTCCTCCACAAAGTAAGACTAATCTAGTCGGGAAATCCTATATCATATATTTTGTGGTGATCTGTCAAACATTCAATTGGCAGGGGCACTTTTTCGGTAACTCGTAGGGAAAAGCCTCTGGACGAGAAAATTCGCAACAGGCGTGGGGACAGCTCCATCTGCCGGACAGAAATTGTCCAGAATTGCCCTGTGCATCTTCTTTTTTAGACCGTTAAACACCTTAATTTGGTGCAAAAATAGTGTAATGATGCAAATTACAACAACATATCACCTTTGTTTGTACTAAAATAGTGTAATATGGAAAGGCGTTTTGTGCACAAATGTCCCAGTAAACATGGTAAAACAGGCCAAAAATTATGACCATCAGGAACATTTTCATGAGGGGCGATGCATCGCCGCTGATATGCAACCGGGGACACCGACAACAATAAAAAAGTAAGTGCGCAACTGTATGGCATGCAGACCTGGTAACGGGGGCAGCTTGATAAGACCTCTGGCTCAATATCGGGACTTTTTTTATAATCAAAATGTACAATACTTATAGCTAAATTAGTGTGAAAAAGGCTAAAAGCGCGACTTTCCTCAACATGCTCAAGGAAACCTTTAAAGACCATATAATTCATTTATTTGCGATATATTAGTAGAGAGGAGTCCAGATCAGTGAAAAAAGCACAGCTTAACCATATGATAACTAAATTACTAAAAAAAATGATTGTTTTTTCATTTGCTAAATGCATGTGAAATCAGCCGGTTTAAACTCTTCTAGATGCTTACAAGGTGAAGGTATAGAGGTAAATACTAAATTGAACACTTTCAACGCTAAACTAAACACATAGACACTTAATGATGATCACATCAAATCATTTGAGTATTAAACGTATATACAGGGTGAGTAAAAAAGAGTGCAATAGGTCAACGAATCAATATTATTATTATTATTATTATTATTATTACTTCAATATTTACAATTATTATTATTATCATTATTATTATTATGTATATTTGTGAATTTCTATGTTTGAGATGAAACCAAATAAATGAATCTGAATCTGAATCTGAATATTCACGTAAGAACCAAGTTTAACTTTCCCATTATTGAAACTTTTTTAAATGCCACACTCAATATTCACCTTATGTGAAAAAAGAAAGTGAACCCTTTAACTTTTTTTACGGCGATACCCTTTTTAACTCCTTGTCCACGAGGCACCATGTAATTTGAATGAGAGCACACAATGCGAAATAAAGACACCAGATCTGAAACTGGAATTAACTTAAATTAAGGTTGATTTTTGCGTTCTTTCAATAATTATTCCTTTTTTGGTTCAAACTACCTTTCTAATGTTACTTACGTCCTTCATACCTCACCCAACTCCAACTCCAATTTTTCAATTCCCTACAATGTGTCCAGCTTATACTGGATATTTTGTAATTCTCACCACTTCAATGTGCACGTATTCCTTTCGACATTTGAAAAACCCGCCCATAAATTTGTATGTTTCTTTTATAGATAATGAACATTTTTAATGTAAGGCTAAATATGAAAATAACAACAAATAAAAGAAATGTTTCCTCTACATTATACAAGACAGCTCAAGACCAGGGACAATAAAACTTTTGGTGCTCCATTCTACTTCAGTGCCAATGAGGGTAAGAAAATGGCAGTTGTTCAAAATCTACCTTACAAAGAGTGTGCTGACATTCAAAATGTCTATGTCCCGTGGACAAGCATTAAAATCAAGTCAAAATCGAGCAAAATGTGTCATAACAACAGAACGGTAAGTGCTAATTACTTCGTTTTTTCACACAAGGCCACTAATGAATATATAATGTGTTTTAAATCCTAAAAGTTCAATCTGGTTATAAAATAAAGATGGATTCTTTGCACTATTGCACTTTTTTGACTCACCCTGTATAATGCTTGTAGAAAATAAACACCCTGTTTATGGACTGAACATCTTAGTGTTTTAAGTTGAGCACTATAGACATTTAGTTCATGAAAAGTGTGTTTAATCTTTTGTAATGAAATTTGTATGCAACTTTTTTCATGCAATTTGCCGACAACTTAAATGCACCTTTGCATCACTTAAGTTGCAGAAATCTTATCAAATTTTTAGAACTTTACGCGACAGGTTACGAGATGGTAGGGACACGTGAACAATTCATTCAACATTTAATAAAGAGGTTCTGTGTACTTTTATGGAGTTATCAAAAATGACAATTCAATTAAATATAATGACATTTTAAATGAAACCTACCCTTGTAAGTAAATCAAAAGGATTTGTTATTATTATTACATTTTACAGATATTAATTTCGTGGAAGTGTAGGCACCTGTGTGTATTTTATGCATTTTTCAGAGTTTGTATTCGTTTTTGCATATCAATACCATCAATACCATAAACTTAATGACATTAATGATCCTAGCGTGTACTTTCATGGAGCTGTAGGTAATTAAAAATAATGACAAGTCAATTTAATGAATTAGTGAAATACATTAGTGAACCAGACATGTATCCATTTAAGTGCATATTATTAGATTAATAAACTAAATATCATTTTTTAATAATGTGTCATAAAATTTGTATTATATCGCAAATTTCAAAAATTCAAAATTATTTGATATCAGTTAAGGCTATTCCTTGTACTCAGAATGCAATTTGGTATGTCTGAGTGATGTGCCCTCAGCTCTCAGCCCTTAACGTCAAAACTGAGTCAGTAAAATGCGTGATTTTAACGCGTGATTTGTAAAAGTTTACAGAACTCGAGGGGATACAACCCCTCTGCCAGCAACCCCTTCCCCTCAATCTTGTTTCCGCTAGCTGATCTTTTAGATTTTACGTTTGCTAACGTGCAGTGACTTATATAGCCCATGACAGGCATAATTGAATCGTTAAAATTGCAACTTTTGATTTTGGGGTTTGGGAGTTTGGAGGCACATATCGTGGTCAATTTGTGCTCAATTTTCACAAACAGGGTGTCAAATTTTATGAGAAAGCAAAGTCCAATTAAAAATGTAGGCTATATTTCAGAATAATCCAAAATTATCAGGTTGTTGAACAGCAAGGATGACTATAACTGACGAGTTTCTTTTTGTGCCTGGGTGTAGATGATAACTTACAGATCCATAGTTGTGTATGGTAGTTCTTGTATAGTTCTCAGCGTCCAATGGCTGCATGATACAAACAGTTTTAACCTATCACTCTGTAGACAGTTGCAATGATAAGGACACGGTGAATCCGCTGGTGAGAGAAAGGTGTACGAGTAATATTTTAGAACAACATCCGTTAGGCAAGTTTTATTTGGCTATTCCAGAAAATAGACGCACACCCCAAAGAGGTGTTCGGTTTTCCTGACTTTTTGTCCAGTCATGATTGTTGGAAATCAATACTTTCAAAATATCTAAATACGAAAACATCCAGTAAAAATAGTTCAAAATCAAAATTCCTAACTTTAAGAGGCACATTTCTTGATTTTTAAACATTTATTGCATTTCCAAGCTTTTTCTAGTAACATTGGTAACTGGAATTCCAGTTGTTTTCAGAAAGCAAACCTGGAATTCCAGATATCTCTTTTACTCCTTTACAGGGGTGTGCACTTATTTCTGGACTAGCCATATTCTACATTATGTATAATATACTAATTGGGATCAATAATTAAAAATCAAGGACATGAATCAAGATACGAAAACAATTAAGGGTCTCAGTGCATACTCCTTTCTTTCAGGATTTACAGAAATGAACTAAACGGTTCCAAAAAAATAAGTCCCCCCTAAGAATTTTTGGTATAATCCAAAAACGGCTTGATCAATTCTCTTGTTTTAAAGTTTGGATGATTAGTTATGCATCAAGTGAACGTGGTTTTGTTGTTATCTTTTATCATCCTCTTTCACTTGAAGAAAATTCATCAAAAAAGGAATGTTTCTATATTTTTGTTTGTTTTTTATTTAAATAACTTAAGTTAAGATGTTCATGAATTAATTTTTACACATTTCAAAATGTTTTATGGTTCAGTCAGTAATCATGTAGCCATTTATGAAATGTTATTCATCAACAAAAGTTGTACTTTTCTAAATTGTTTTTTTTTATGCATTAAAATGTAAATTTAACAAGTTTTTCATTCTAATTCAATTTATTAGGAAGGAACAACTGTAACTTCAATGATAAATATTGTGTTCATTGATTAATTTAACCAATGGACCAACATATTCCTGGTTAGATCTTTTATGCTGGATCATTGGTCATTCCTTGAATGGTTCAAAAAACATTTATATGGGTGGCCGTTATCAAGACTCAACTTATTACATACTGACAAGTGTGGGGACAACACCACTTTAAAGGACTTTGCAGCAAATCATGCAGTATGTGGAGAACCAGCTTGACCAACAACAGAGAAGAACGATGCTTGGAAGCTATCTCACATGAAGGAAGGCCTATTCATTATTGAAAGACAATAATAAGCTGCAGCATTCATTTAAATTTATTCACTGAACCAAAAAAAACCTGTTTTTGAATGCGTGACACCTAAATCAGGAAAAGCTGAAATTTAATTTAATTAAAGTGTGCTTCTTTTTGATTAAATTATTCACTTAAAGGGAAAAAATTGTCAAACACAAATTGAAGCATAAAACCCCTATGTAGAAAAATGCAACTTTGTTTTGGCCGAAAATTTCATAAATGGCTGCATTTTGCAATGAAGATGATAAAAAGTGGCAACAAAAATCCGCTCACTTGATGCATAACTAATCAGTCTATGTTCCAAACTTTAAAACAAGAGAATTGATCAAGCAGTTTTTGGATTATACTAAAATGTCTTAGGGGAGGGGACTTACTTTTTTGGAACCGTTTATGTTTTACATTTGGTAGTATACAAATGACATTATAGGAGGTTTAGGTAAAAGCACTGGACTAACTAAAACGTAAAATACCTAAAGCAGCATAGTAAAAAGACCCATCAGTGTTACTACAAATTCGAGTGAATTAAATTTACAGCCAGCAACTCATAACTTATTTTAATATAACCTTTTTTCTTCTTCAGAATAACCCAATTTTTAATTTTACCTATTGCGGTAAAAACGTACTAGATATAGCCAGGTAATGTTGTCGGAATTGAGCTCATATTGTTGAGTGAGCTACGTTATACATAAAACGTTTAACGATAGCCATCGGCCACTAACATGACAAAGCGTTTATATATGTCATAATCTAACAAAAAGAAGACATTAGTCGGCAACAAGAGACACATAACCATTTGAATCTTTTTTCTTGTAACCCAATTTTTTAAATAAATTATACAGGTAAAATGATCTAAGCAATTTTCTATATGATAAGAATCATATTCCCCCGACTTAATGTACAGGGTGTAACAATAAAATTTGTACACTTTTGAAAATAGAATGACACAAGTATGCCGCTTATGTTGTGGTTTGATATTTATATGTCTATCAAGATAATTTCTTTAGCCAACAGCTAAGCTTTGTTTCAATAAAATCGACGGTATAAAAGTGAAGATATGTCCAATTATGTAACCTAGTCTTAAAACCGCTTGGGCCACTTTTGTCTAAACTGTTACAAAAGTGACTGAATAGAGTTGGAACCATAGACGATTCTCTTATGATAGGTAGTTTTAAACAATGTAGTATTCGAAGTGGTAGAAATGATTACATAATAGAATATCTCCTTGAGTTTTTGAAAGTCGCAACTAATCACTGACATAACAACCTCATTTACTAGAAATCGTGGCCGCAGCTCAACTTCAACCCCAATTCACGTTGGAAGAGCGTATTTTTATGATTGTGACATTCGGTAGCACATGGAGTCAAGCAGAAACCATAAGATTGTTTATAGCTCATTTTCCAAACTCATGTCTTCCATCAAGGCATTACATATAACTATGCGAAGTATGTGGAATTTGTTAACAGAAATGCTGGCAATAGTGGTCGTCCCAGAAAAGCTAGAAGCCAAGCTGAACTTAATTTCAAAATCCTATTGTTTTGTACTTATGGATGCAAAAACTGTCCTCACGATATCTCAGGGATATGAGAAATTACTTTAAACATTAAATTCTTTCAAATTGGACTTTATTTTGTCCACTATATATTTCAAACTTCAAATAATTTTACTTTGTGTAGCAAATATGATTTTGAATTTCCATTTCATTATCCAAATAAATACAATGTTTTAGGACAGACTTGTTGCAGTCTAAAAAGTTTTTTTTATTGAATTATCAGTATTGTAACATGGTAGACTTGGAACAAATCTTAATTTATTTTTATTCTAAGAAAAAACATAGATTCTAAAAGTAAGCATTAAAATGAGCAGAAATTTGCATAAATTTGGATTGGTAATGATTAGTAATATTAAATCCTACAAGTGTATCACAGATGGCAGATATCAAAAATTGTTTAAATGATTTTAATTAGCATTTTATAGAGAAAAACTGGCATCATTTTCAGTGATGTGCGCCCTTATGTTAAGTTCCTCATACGATATCTGGCGATTTGCACGATGGTCGAATTCAGCACCTTTGAAGAGCTAGCGTTTGAACTTGAAAATCAGTGTACTGTGAAAGCCGAATAGATTTCATGATGGAATTTGAATGTCTGTGATACTAGTGATGTGAGTAATTATGATTGTGTGTTTGTGGGGGGGGTATAGACCTGTATGTTAAGCTTATAGATTTCATGCACGTGAAAATGCAATGCTGTTGATAATGCACTTGTCACTAGAAACCCTGACCCTGTGATACTAGTGATGTGAGTAATTATGATTGTGTGTGTGTGCTGAGGGGGGGGGGGTACATAGGCCTGTATATTCAGTATTTAGGCTTATAGATTTCATGCACGTGAAAATGCAAGGCTGTTGATAATGCACTTGTCAATTGAAAGCCTGACCCTGTGATACTAGTGATGTGAGTAATTATGATTGTGGGGGGGTGCATAGGCCCGTATGTTCAGTAGTTAAGCTTATAGATTTCATGCACGTGAAAATGAAGACTGTTGATAATGCACTTGTCAATTGAAACCCTGAGTCCCTGACCCACTCCAACCCCTGGCTGCAGTGCAGAGTACCCGGAAAAAATAGCCGGGCAGTTTATTATAACAGACGGGCATTGACACAAAATTTGTCCCTTTTGGGCCGGCCATGTGTTGTTTCCCGTCGGTCCGGGACTTGGCCGGGAGTTTTAACATTTTTGAAATTTAGCCCTGGTATAAGTCCCAGCCACCCATCCCCGTGGTACCCTGGCCATAAGGGGGGGGGGGGGGGCTGGAAATTCACAGCTGCATATAACCATATCTTTGATAACATGGACAAGTATAGTGATGATGTACATTATACAAATGATGAGATATCCTCTAAATAGGCACAATTTCACGGCTTTACCAGACGCGTAATGTTGCGAGTAAATTAAACGCCATTTTGTGTGTAGGAAGTTGCAATTAAACAAACTGCGATAATTTCAAATGACTGCAATTTGCAATGAAAAGCAAACCACAAAAAATGTCTCATTTGTAGATGTACACACATTGGTATGCATATAGCCTCTGGCATTGGCCAATTTGTCCTTGTACTATAAAAAGACCATGCACATTCTTCATATGAATCACAGGCCTATATTCACATAGCCATACATGTACCTGTACAGATGTACACACACCCACACAAACAACTGTATTTTATCCAAGGTAATTGCAGACCCCTCCTACATACGGTACCCTATAACCCTAAACCCTAAACATGGGCCATAACACTAACCGTAATTCTAATCCTAACCCTAATCCTAACCCTAATCCTAACCCTAACCTAACCCTAATCCCAACCTTAACCCTAACATACCCTTAACAGGCAAACCCTAATCCTATATCAATTCCTAACCTTAGTCCAAATCCTAATCATATAGCCTTGGAAGGGGGGTGCTCCTTTTGGAATGGATAATAAATTGGACATTCAAAATCATACTTGTTACACAAAGTGAATTTTAATTTCAAGTTTAAAATATATCTGGACTTAGTAAAGTCCAAAATGAAAATCATCTCTGTTGTAATATGTAATCTGACAAGCAAAATGGATAGCAATTATCCATGCTGGTCAGCACTGGGATGGATAAGAGCTATCCAAGCCTTGGGCCAAACACATGTAAACTGAGAGGCAAAATGGATAGCAATTATCCATGCTGGTCACTCAGCACTATGGATAAGAGCTATCCAATGTCCATTTCACTAGGGCTATCCATGCATGCATTGGTCAAACATGGATAACTGCTATCCAAGCCTTGAGCCATACACCTTAGAACATTAAATTCTTTCAAATTGGACTTTATTTTGTCCACTATATATTTCAAACTTCAAATAATTTTACTTTGTGTAGCAAATATGATTTTGAATTTCCAATTCATTATCCAAATAAATACAATGTTTTAGGACAGACTTGTTGCAGTCTAAAAAGTTTTTTTATTGAATTATCAGTATTGTAACATGGTAGACTTGGAACAAATCTTAATTTATTTTTATTCTAAGAAAAAAACATAGATTCTAAAAGTAAGCATTAAAATGAGCAGAAATTTGCATAAATTTGGATTGGTAATGATTAGTAATATTAAATCCTACAAGTGTATCACAGATGGCAGATATCAAAAATTGTTTAAATGATTTTAATTAGCATTTTTATAGAGAAAACTGGCATCATTTTCAGTGATGTGCGCCCTTATGTTAAGTTCCTCATACGATATCTGGCGATTTGCACGATGGTCGAATTCAGCACCTTTGAAGAGCTAGCGTTTGAACTTGAAAATCAGTGTACTGTGAAAGCCGAATAGATTTCATGATGGAATTTGAATGTATGTGATACTAGTGATGTGAGTAATTATGATTGTGTGTTTGTGGGGGCGGGGGTATAGACCTGTATGTTAAGCTTATAGATTTCATGCACGTGAAAATGCAATGCTGTTGATAATGCACTTGTCACTAGAAACCCTGACCCTGTGATACTAGTGATGTGAGTAATTATGATTGTGTGTGTGTGCTGAGGGGGGGGTACATAGGCCTGTATATTCAGTATTTAAGCTTATAGATTTCATGCACGTGAAAATGCAAGGCTGTTGATAATGCACTTGTCAATTGAAAGCCTGACCCTGTGATACTAGTGATGTGAGTAATTATGATTGTGGGGGGGGTGCATAGGCCCGTATGTTCAGTAGTTGCTTATAGATTTCATGCACGTGAAAATGAAGACTGTTGATAATGCACTTGTCAATTGAAACCCTGAGTCCCTGACCCACTCCAACCCCTGGCTGCAGTGCAGAGTACCCGGAAAAAATAGCCGGGCAGTTTATTATAACAGACGGGCATTGACACAAAATTTGTCCCTTTTGGGCCGGCCATGTGTTGTTTCCCGTCGGTCCGGGACTTGGCCGGGAGTTTTAACATTTTTGAAATTTAGCCCTGGTATAAGTCCCAGCCACCCATCCCCGTGGTACCCTGGCCATAAGGGGGGGGCTGGAAATTCACAGCTGCATATAGCCATATCTTTGATAACATGGACAAGTATAGTGATGATGTACATTATACAAATGATGAGATATCCTCTAAATAGGCACAATTTCACGGCTTTACCAGACGCGTAATGTTGCGAGTAAATTAAACGCCATTTTGTGTGTAGGAAGTTGCAATTAAAAAAACTGCGATAATTTCAAATGACTGCAATTTGCAATGAAAAGCAAACCACAAAAAATGTCTCATTTGTAGATGTACACACATTGGTATGCATATAGCCTCTGGCATTGGCCAATTTGTCCTTGTACTATAAAAAGACCATGCACATTCTTCATATGAATCACAGGCCTATATTCACATAGCCATACATGTACCTGTACAGATGTACACACACCCACACAAACAACTGTATTTTATCCAAGGTAATTGCAGACCCCTCCTACATACGGTACCCTATAACCCTAAACCCTAAACATGGGCCATAACACTAACCGTAATTCTAATCCTAACCCTAATCCTAACCCTAATCCTAACCCTAACCTAACCCTAATCCCAACCTTAACCCTAACATACCCTTAACAGGCAAACCCTAATCCTATATCAATTCCTAACCTTAGTCCAAATCCTAATCATATAACCTTGGAAGGGGGGGGGGTGCTCCTTTTGGAATGGATAATAAATTGGACATTCAAAATCATACTTGTTACACAAAGTGAATTTTAATTTCAAGTTTAAAATATATCTGGACTTAGTAAAGTCCAAAATGAAAATCATCTCTGTTGTAATATGTAATCTGACAAGCAAAATGGATAGCAATTATCCATGCTGGTCAGCACTGGGATGGATAAGAGCTATCCAAGCCTTGGGCCAAACACATGTAAACTGAGAGGCAAAATGGATAGCAATTATCCATGCTGGTCACTCAGCACTATGGATAAGAGCTATCCAATGTCCATTTCACTAGGGCTATCCATGCATGCATTGGTCAAACATGGATAACTGCTATCCAAGCCTTGAGCCATACACCTTAGAACATTAAATTCTTTCAAATTGGACTTTATTTTGTCCACTATATATTTCAAACTTCAAATAATTTTACTTTGTGTAGCAAATATGATTTTGAATTTCCAATTCATTATCCAAATAAATACAATGTTTTAGGACAGACTTGTTGCAGTCTAAAAAGTTTTTTTATTGAATTATCAGTATTGTAACATGGTAGACTTGGAACAAATCTTAATTTATTTTTATTCTAAGAAAAAAACATAGATTCTAAAAGTAAGCATTAAAATGAGCAGAAATTTGCATAAATTTGGATTGGTAATGATTAGTAATATTAAATCCTACAAGTGTATCACAGATGGCAGATATCAAAAATTGTTTAAATGATTTTAATTAGCATTTGTATAGAGAAAAACTGGCATCATTTTCAGTGATGTGCGCCCTTATGTTAAGTTCCTCATACGATATCTGGCGATTTGCACGATGGTCGAATTCAGCACCTTTGAAGAGCTAGCGTTTGAACTTGAAAATCAGTGTACTGTGAAAGCCGAATAGATTTCATGATGGAATTTGAATGTCTGTGATACTAGTGATGTGAGTAATTATGATTGTGTGTTTGTGGGGGGGGGTATAGACCTGTATGTTAAGCTTATAGATTTCATGCACGTGAAAATGCAATGCTGTTGATAATGCACTTGTCACTAGAAACCCTGACCCTGTGATACTAGTGATGTGAGTAATTATGATTGTGTGTGTGTGCTGAGGGGGGGTACATAGGCCTGTATATTCAGTATTTAAGCTTATAGATTTCATGCACGTGAAAATGCAAGGCTGTTGATAATGCACTTGTCAATTGAAAGCCTGACCCTGTGATACTAGTGATGTGAGTAATTATGATTGTGGGGGGTGCATAGGCCCGTATGTTCAGTAGTTAAGCTTATAGATTTCATGCACGTGAAAATGAAGACTGTTGATAATGCACTTGTCAATTGAAACCCTGAGTCCCTGACCCACTCCAACCCCTGGCTGCAGTGCAGAGTACCCGGAAAAAATAGCCGGGCAGTTTATTATAACAGACGGGCATTGACACAAAATTTGTCCCTTTTGGGCCGGCCATGTGTTGTTTCCCGTCGGTCCGGGACTTGGCCGGGAGTTTTAACATTTTTGAAATTTAGCCCTGGTATAAGTCCCAGCCACCCATCCCCGTGGTACCCTGGCCATAAGGGGGGGGCTGGAAATTCACAGCTGCATATAGCCATATCTTTGATAACATGGACAAGTATAGTGATGATGTACATTATACAAATGATGAGATATCCTCTAAATAGGCACAATTTCACGGCTTTACCAGACGCGTAATGTTGCGAGTAAATTAAACGCCATTTTGTGTGTAGGAAGTTGCAATAAAAAAAACTGCGATAATTTCAAATGACTGCAATTTGCAATGAAAAGCAAACCACAAAAAAATTCTCATTTGTAGATGTACACACATTGGTATGCATATAGCCTCTGGCATTGGCCAATTTGTCCTTGTACTATAAAAAGACCATGCACATTCTTCATATGAATCACAGGCCTATATTCACATAGCCATACATGTACCTGTACAGATGTACACACCCACACAAACAACTGTATTTTATCCAAGGTAATTGCAGACCCCTCCTACATACGGTACCCTATAACCCTAAACCCTAAACATGGGCCATAACACTAACCGTAATTCTAATCCTAACCCTAATCCTAACCCTAATCCTAACCCTAACCTAACCCTAATCCCAACCTTAACCCTAACATACCCTTAACAGGCAAACCCTAATCCTATATCAATTCCTAACCTTAGTCCAAATCCTAATCATATAGCCTTGGAAGGGGGTGCTCCTTTTGGAATGGATAATAAATTGGACATTCAAAATCATACTTGTTACACAAAGTGAATTTAATTTCAAGTTTAAAATATATCTGGACTTAGTAAAGTCCAAAATGAAAATCATCTCTGTTTTTATTTATAAGATAATTTGAAAGAAATTTCTTGACTTCATTTATAGATTTTAAAGAAAGATCATATTATCATTAAGTTCGTGTTAATTATATGAAGAAACACGACTTATAATTCCTTTTGTGTCAGTTCTTTGATGTTTAATACACGATAAGCATATCTACGCGTTACAAACTTGATGTGCGCAAACATGGCAAAAGTGGCCCAACACGTTTTCTTGACGTTTTAATTAACCGGACATAACTTTTGAACCCAAGCTAGTATAGAAACCAACTAAACGTCTTCTTTTAGCCAATATATTACTGATTGTATTGCAAATACAAAAACTCTTTTAGTTTTTTCCTGAGAAGTCAAAATGCAATTGTTTAAATTTTATTGTTACACCCTGTATAGTACATGTTAGTATACATTAATTTCCCGCATATAGTGTAATTATCTTATAAATAAGAGCCGATTTCAGAGAGATATCATCCCCGAATGAGAACATTTAAGCGCACTAATAATTGCTTTTTCTTCTGCACATTGTAATACCTGACAATCCAACCTGATTATTTCCGTCCAATTGACAGTGTCAATTACAATACCATATTTCTTTGTATCACCAGCAACACTCACAACGCAAAGCCCCAAACCGTCACACCATTTCGAGTGGGATGCGTACGTGTTTGCCGACAAACGAGGTGCGTAATATGTGTTTACCAACAAACAAACATTTTACATTTAGACCGCGAACCACTTTGCAAGGGGGAACCTTCCTCGCTTTCGGAAGTCTACAAACGACCACAATTTCATGTATATTATACATGCAAATGCATTTGCAAGATACAACCTTTATTGTGTATTAATACTGTCCGCAGTTGCTGGGTAAAATTGTATCTCATACACATACACACAAAAAATGCGAATAAGTCCTCGGTTTGTCGATTGAACGCGGTTACAGACGTCCGCGTTTGCAAAGTCCTAAATTTGTCCACGTTTGGAGGCAAATACCCGTAATGATGTGTGGGTATGTGTTGGGGGATGGTTGTTGGGTTAGGCGGAGCCAATAGGTCGAGCTCACCTGGATATAAATCAAGCCTATTGAAAAAAGTACCGAAATATAATGTGTATCTCTTAAAAACAAACCGATTTTTGTTATTGTGAAATGACCCAGTAGGTTACCTTTTTGACAGTCCTTATCCAATACTTCTTTAACTTATGCAGTGACTGATATTCCCCCGGGAATATTACTGACAAGTAATTGATTCTGACAGCATCTTAATTCATGGTATTTCTTTCCTTTTATAATAACTGACGTACTCAAAAGTATACTGTTAGTCTCACCTAAGGATCCCACGCCAACAGAGAAAAATCAGGTGTGGTTTACGAGATCCCCTGCGGCGAGTGTTCAAGTTCGTACACCGGCCAGACCGGTAGACAACTAGGAGAAAGACTGAAGGAGCATAAGTCAACTGCCCCCAGACGCAAACCCTCTGCTGTCGCAGAGCATAAAACCGAGTGTCGCCACAATATTGACTGGGAGTCCACCAAGGTTTTAACCAAGGATGATCGTGAGTACCCCCGTTTAGTGCGGGAGGCCCTCCAGATCAAGAAGAAAACACCAGACTAATCGTGATCAAGAACTGGAATTGCCAACCCTCTACAACGCCCTCATTCGCCAATGATCAACAAAAGGGCAAGTCCATCACAACATCCTAGGACTTCTTCTAGTGAAGATGTGTGTCACACATCTAAAATTCAAGGTCAGTGGGATTTTTGTGCAGAAAGTCAGTTTAAACTTTTAGAATTTACTCAAAAGTAGTAAATGATGGATATTTTCTTGACTGTGGAGTTATAACTCTGTGGTCTCGTGCGCGTGCGATTATCTTAACAAATTCTACTTTGTCTTGGTTCAATAAATTATCATATAAACCACTTACCTAGGTTAGCAAATATGTCCAGATGTATAGTCCTTGTCAGTGGCATCCATTTATTTATGCCCATCTCAATCAGCCTATATGCCATTACATTAGAGAATAAGATAGTGGTCACTTTAAACGGGCACTTCTGTACACCGTCTATTGAACACGTATTGTTGCCATGCCAGATTGGGGTTACGTCATTATTGACTCCAATATCATTAATAATTAATGAGTCTGTAGGTGTAAGGTGCATGATCCTTAGTTTAAGCCCGGATGTAGGAGATATCATCCAGCAGCAGCTTAAGGAGTTGGCTAATGTCATGTTGGTTTGTGGACACGTATATGTCTGATTCCGTATTTGTTCATCCATGAGAAGCACAGGATTATTGCAGAAACCTAGAGGGATAGTAAAGTAAAACATATACATACAGTGACCCTGATTGGATAATTACATATTACCACATGCTTGTAACCGATCAAAGAGGTTAGGGTTGTTTGATGTCATTTGTAATTTGTGCTAATTGCATCTTTACAATGGGTAGACACTTGTATAATGTTATTAGAACATCAGACAGAATACATTAGAAAAACCCTTTTATCATGAAATGTAAGAATTAAGTCATATTATTTGGCTAATTCAAATTAAAAATATATTTAAATAGCGCCCTCAATTTGCACACAAATGTACAATTTTGTAGAATAGAAATTTACCACAAAAAGAAGAAAAAAGTGAATTTGATATAGAAACGAAAATCTATCTTAAAAATATAATAGCTTTAAAATATAGTGTGATAACTGTTGGTATTGTCTAGAATTGAAATATATCTAATGTTTTGTGACCGCATCAAACAGCCATATGGTCAAATATAAATAATGATATCAGGAATTCACTTGTCACGTGCACATTTACCACATTTAAAAAACAACTCAGGGCGTTTTTAAGCAAATCTCATAGCTTCAACTTCTCTCACAAAATGTTTTCCATCACTGTAGCCATTATTTCTTGTCTCTTGTGTTAAATTGTATATAACTTATGTGTACACTTATTTTGAGGATGTTGAGTAGAGGGCACTGCGCCTTTTGGCGACAGTGCTTTCTTGTGCTTTTCAGTACTCCCTGGCAGCTCAGGAGGCCTCCTTTATGTTTTTTTTGTTGCTTTTGATGTTTGTTGCCAAATGAATAAAATAAAAATAAAATAACCATGAAATGTAGCAAGTACCTGAGTTGTCTTATGAAATCGTATACATTTAAGTTCTGCATTGTACGTTTGTGCCTTATTTTATATAATTATGTATGTATAGATGTATGGTTTTGTTATGTAATTACCCAACTTACGCCCATATTGCTTCAAGTTTTTGGCCTTATGAGCATATCCGCATTCAGATGTTAATATTTTTATTGTAGTTGTTTCTATGTTTTAAATGAAATAAAGATTTTGATTTTTATTGATCGTCCTAGATCGACTGCGCATCCCAAGCATTATTATTATTTTATTCGCCCCTACCAAAAATGAAATAAAATTGAAAAGTAAAAAGAATTATATTGTTATTTGCAATTGTTTGGGGGTGTATGGTATGTTTGGAGTAGTTCAGTGGTTGTAATTATATTGATATAATGACATAAATAAACACTACAGAAGCGTATAGATTGCCTGTTAACATTTTACTAAGCATGCCATGACAATAACACCAGATATTTGAGTAGAATATTTTATTAGGCACGTCCTTAAAACAAAATTTTACACTTTTAGCATGTGTCTGAAGTACCTTTTACAACAATACAAGAAGAAGCTGAAGTAAAACATAATATCAGTTATACTCAATTATTAAACATTGTGTACCTTAAGAGGAAATCAGGTGGTTGTTTGCCTCCTACGAGTCTATTACTCGAAGCTCTTAATGGAGATAATGTATTTTGTTAAATATCTTGTGACTACTTGGCCGTTAAGAGTTTAAGACCCATGACAGACCAGTTTCATCTATTTCAGTAACTCAGATATCTACGATATTTTGATTACATTCGGCGCCTGATTATGATAACAGATCTGTCAATTAACTTAGTCATTTGTTTCATATTGGGCTATTCCAGTTTACAGCCATACCCCCACTATGGAAGACATTACTTAATCTGCCACACAGGGAGTTTGCATATCAAATGGGGTTACCTGAATTGGAGACCCATTGGAAATCTAAGATGGATTTCAACTGAAATAATTCATTATAAAACTATGTTAGCTATGTTTATCATTTTACTCGATACAAATTAATATTATTGGCGTTTAAATTAATCCTAACCCTAAACCCAACTTCCGGAATATGTGACGTAGTATCTCGAAAGGGGACACTTTTGGTCAGGATCGTAAATGGAGAGATAGCAACAAATCTGCCCGGGGTGATTTTTTTCACAATTTGGGTTAGTTGCGAATTTGTGATGTTAATAATGTTTAAAATATTGTCTGATAGTTTCAGATCGGAATATACCTGGCATCTTGTATAATTTTGAGACATTTCTCAAGGTAGTTCTTACTCTCAACATTGTCAATAACATTTTAAAGGTCGATGTCTCGATTTTTTTATTTTATAATACCATAACATACGAACTCAACATCTTCGCTTAGGAATGTCTATTGCTTTTTTTTTTTTTTTTTTTGCATTGGGTAAAACGGCGTTGTGGAGCAAAGATATGTAAAACACTCAAAATTGACAACCTGCCCAAAAGTATTTCTTTTTGATATGACATGTCACATATTGATTTTTCTTTTTCTTTTTCGGACAAGTGACCTTTTTTGGTCTAGCGAACCTTTATATGTATGTGTTTTTTACTTGCAAATAAAATGATATGATATGATATGAGTGACCTACATGTATATATATTACTATGGTTTAGGCCTATATGGAAGTGTAGATTGCAATCTGACAACAAATATATTCCGTCCTATGCAACTTCGCAAAAATTTTTTAAATGCAAACCGGGACATTGAGCTTTGATTATACTACAACATAATTAGAAATTTCTTTTGACATTTTCCGATATTTAACACTTGTAGCCTGTATAGCTCAATAATACAATGGTTTACTTACCGTTAGTTTCCCGCAGGACATGCAGTAATACGACTATGATACTAGAAATGAATTTCAAATCCATGTTACTAAAGCATCTTATCGCCCACATGTGTAAGATATATCAACACATTCCGTTATGTGAATCTGTCAACGAAAGTAAAAAAGAAGTTAAGTGAAAACTGACTTAAAGGTAACATTATCTGCTAAATGTTACTTTTCATAATTGATTTAAGTCGGCATACTGGAATTACAACCCAATTGCAATTCATTCAATTCAACTTATCACTTAATATACAATGCAGTATTCATCATTGAAATCTCAGAACAAGATATAGAATTACTAAACATCCTTTGGAATGGCATAATGAAGTCACAAATCACACGTTGCTAAAATAGGATTAAAAAACTGAAGTGGGATGATTGGATTAGACAAGCCATATCTCCTGGGGAAGAATGAAAGAATATTATATTGACTATAATGAGTTAATAGCAGAGTTTTTCAAATATATATTCCTTTCTTTTTGTAAAATATAATTCAGATTTAATATTACAAACTTACATTTGAAATCGCGGTTGACTATTATTTTGAAATAGGGTATAACAAGAAAAAAAAACCAGGGTATTCTTTTAACAACGGGACCAAAATTTGACCCATTTTGCATGCAGGTTTGTGTAAAATCAATAGTCAGAAGCTGTTGTGAAATTGTATTGTCTTTCAAAATGTTTGCTGAAAAAGAAACTTGCATCTTGCGTCGTTGGTGCTCCCTCGTTGAAATGTCTTTCCGCAGTAACAATTGTTGCATTTTTAGTAAAAAATACTTGAAACCCATTTATGTACTTCAATATCATCTATATATTATACTTTTAATCAGTTTGAATGAACTTTTCAACATCAAAACATTGCTGGAAAATAACAAAACAAAAACTCCATATCTTCAATAAGAAAGGTCAAAATGTTCAAGTGATCGTCGGCTTTTCATCCCACCTACATACACTGTAAGTATAAATCATCAGATTTATAAAGTTTACTTCGAGTATTGTTAAATATCAAAAATATAAATTTTTAATCATTTACCATCAAATGTGTATTACACTGCTCTAATGTCCCACAATAAATACTGTCCAAACGTTCATACTCCATCCCTTAACTCACAGTGGATTCTTTTTTGAGTATAGGCTATCTGGTTCTGAAACCGTGAGGTGTTAAAATGCTGTGAATGCTTTGTATCAAAGCTTCTTAACATGAACACTACATAATGGTTTGCAACCTGTTGGTTTGCTAAATAGAGTAAAATAGTTATTGGTATTTGTTTATATACGCTAGCCCTTTTCTATTCACAGATTATCCATTGTATTCCTTTTGTTTAAGGTTCGTTGCCTCGACCATTACCTAGGGTAATGGAGGTAGCTAGCTGCCCAGAGACCATTATCAACACAATAGCTCAAGATAACGGTCTCGGGCAGCGAGCTAAACAAAAGGAACACCATGGACATTCTAGAAACACTACGGAAAGGATCACAACATACATGCAGAATCTGAGTTGGTTACTTGTCTCGGATAGAATTACGGAACAATTGCATTTACAGCTCGATTTACATGCAAATGTTACATGACAAGAGAAAATTATAGAGGGATCCTGCAGTCCGTATAACAGTAATTCATAACACTACTGGTGCTCAGTTAAATGTATGCAAATTAAATTAGCATAACGAAGTAAATATTCATAAATTAAAAAGTAACCGTTTCGTTTAATGCATACTCAGTACATGTATATAAACTTCCAATTGGTTTTAGAAGAGAGTCTGTCTATATCCTTGCCCAACCCAAAAACGCTCAACGGCCCATCCTTCGGGGTCTCGCCTTCCGAGCGACTAACATGCTCACCATACCTCAACAAGACACTGATTATCTATGGCAATGGTCTGTTTCTCACCCTTTATCTACTACATATCACTGCATGGCTGTCCATCAACCACGGAAGCCCATGCCTGCTGTCCATCAACCACAGAAGCCCATGCCTGATTGACTACAACTCCCTATGAACTATATTTTAAGAACAATATCCTTAGACATGGGTCTCATTTGAAGAAAAAAAAACATTCCGTGTTTCGCACAAGACACGTTGGTACTTGAACTAAAACAATTAACAGAAATTTTAAAAGGAATTTTAAAATATGGGCCTTATATTCAGAATAACCATATGCTATTATATTTAAATGTTTGTTCTATCCTTTAGGGCTTATTTCTGAAAGTGCCTTTGATTCAACATGGTGAGAATAAATACATGAAAATCAATCCAATCAGTATGCGATAATGAATGTGTGCCTTTTAATGATTGGATCTGACGTTCGGCTATCTTACTTTACAATACGCAGCAAAATGAGCGCGCTTGAATTTGTTATAGGTGTTATTATAGCATGTATTTGCATTTTGGAGGATGTTTGCTGTTTGCAAATAGCTGTAAGATATTGGTTAATCAAGTCAAGTAGCTTATGTTGGATTTCTTTTCAAATGTACGCGTCATGAGAGATAAAGAACAACGTCAATGAACAAATTTGGCAAACGATGGCATCACCAACGGTATTGTCAATAATTTAGCATTTCATTTGATATTTAATAAACATTATATCACACTCAAAATTATATCGCTCTAATAGGCTCAACATTATAGTCCACTCTAACATTATGTTTAATTCATATCAAAAATTATTACTTCTTTTTACTTTTATACATTTATGTTATACTATATCGTCTATACCCAGCAAACACAAAAACGTTTTTAAAACGTTTAAAAAAGTTATATTTGGGCTTTGGTTTAGGTAAAAATGTTTTAATAACAGTAAAATGTCGGGTTATATAAAGGCCATGATAACGTTTTAAAACGTTTTGTATGAAAACACACTCAAGCACTATTTTTAAATGTTTTCAAAAAATGTTATTGTAAACTATTTTTGCAAACATTTTTACCAAATATTGTGTCAATACTTAAATAACATTATGTTAAAATATTTGAACCCAGCAAACACAGAAATGTTCTTAAAATGTTTTTTCAAAACCTTTTAATAACATTTAAATGTCGGGTTATATGAAGAGTTGAATTGCAAAACTGCTTAGGAACCATTTTTTCAAAATTGAGTTATCAGTGTCAATGCATAGTGTTTGACCATACCTTCAATGCAATATAATTGATTTGTTGCAAAACAGCTTACATCCTGTTCATAATGCCACTCCAAGTTTCAGTTGTGCAGCAAAACTGCTTACATCCACTTTGTTTGGCCTGCAAAAGTGCTTACATCCATCAATAGCGCCCCCAGCACTGTATTGACCAATAGGATGCTGTGAAGTGGGTCATATGACTTTCCTAATGAGCATAATAACTTTCTAGGCCTACACACACACTGACTATACAACAAGTTCATGAGTTCTTAATGCAAAGACACTTTCTACTGTGGTATTTTATGGTATTTTCTCGGCGATTTAGTTTTACATTTTAATGAATTAATTTTTAATATAACTGTTGTTGCAATGAGTAGTGAGGATGAAAGTGTACAGATCAACATAACGTTTCCACGGAAGAGGAAGATAAAGAAGAAGGAATGGAAACGGAATAAAGCCAAAGCTAGACGTCATTCTGGGGAAGGTAAGCTGAAGTTATAAACCTTAAAATATATTGCTTGTAATTAAAAAAAAAAAGAATATGTATTTTTCTTCAGCAATTGTATTGATGACTAATTTTAATTAATTTAATTAATTTAGCTACAGTGTTGAAGTATTTAAAAATACTTCAACACTGTAGCTAAATTAATTACTAAAAAAATTGAGAGACAGCTCTTGGTATGTGTATTATAGCACAATAATACTACTAGGCCTACTATTATTATTAGTACTACAGTTACACCTATGCATTGTATTCAATTGTATGGGATGTTAGTCATGCTGTGAGTGAGCACATTAAGAATGACCATCCAGTTACTTGGTTTTGTTATGCAAATGAGAGTGTGAACCATCTTAATTGTTATTGATATTTTGATGATCAATAAGCAGGATGTGTTTTGTGTATTAAAGACAAGATGAGAAAACAACACTAACAAGTTTGAATGGACTTTTGGTTAACATCTTGTTTTAATAAATATTTAACAATTAAACCAATAATTAAGTGAAAAATAAATAATAAATTTGATAGATAAACACAACTTTCAATTTTATCACCAAGTGGTTTACATTTTAATTTAATTTTAATTTTTAATTTTGATAAATTATGTAGGCCTTTAGTGTAGCAATACTAAAGATATTAAACTAAATATTGTTCATAAATAAATAAATAATTAAGTAAGTAAATAGATAAATAAATGAATAGATAAATAAATCAGTAAAAAAATAAATACATTGCCATCTTCATTACTTTTTAACTTAATTTAGATTTTTACAAATAAATTATGTAGGACTATTATACCAAATTAAAAAAAATACATGTTTAGCGTCTAGGTTTTTGAAAAATAAGGCACGAGGAGAGGCTTTTTATTTTGTTTTTCTGGTAGATTATGCCCTTTACTGATAAACAAACTTTCCTGAAGTGCTTCTTTATAACTTTTTATAACTGATAGAAAGAAAATTTCAAAAAAGGAAGCGGGAGGGAACGCTAAACATGTTTCTTTTTTTTACTCAGCCTTAGGCCTATTATAGTATAGTGGGCTTAGGTAATAGATATTTTAATCAAATGTAAAATGTTTTAATTGAAAATTGAAATACACAAATTTCTTCTTTAAATTGTTTAATTGGACATTTCTTTTGTGAAAAATAAGGCACGAGGAGGGGCTTTTTATTTTCTTTTTCTGGTAGATTATGCC
Organism: Amphiura filiformis; assembly: GCF_039555335.1. NCBI lineage: Eukaryota > Metazoa > Echinodermata > Ophiuroidea > Amphilepidida > Amphiuridae > Amphiura > Amphiura filiformis. The sequence continues at coordinate 15,565,928 of NC_092645.1, forward strand.
CCTTTACTGATCACAAAACTTTCCTGAAGTGCTTCTTTATACATCTGTAAAGCTGTAGAAGGCTATAGAACTTCTCAAACTTTTTCATTAAAAAGTTATAACTGATAGAAAGAAAATTTCAAAAAAAGGAAGCGGGAGGGCACGCTAAACATGCTTTTTTTTTTACTCAGCCTTAGGCCTATTATAGTATAGTGGGCTTAGGTAATAGATATTTTAATCAAATGTAAAATGTTTTAATTGAAAATTGAAATACATAATTTTCTTCTTTAAATCTTCTTTAGATTGTTTAATTGGACATTCCTTGTTGTGTTTCAAATATTATAATTTTGGCATGAGTTAGGCCTTAAGATGTATTTATTTTTAATTGGTAAGCGCTACGAGCTTGTCATAAGGAACAGCGCACCAAATGTTTTCTGTTATGTTATGTTATGTTATGTTATGTTATGTTATGTTAAAGTACTCTTTGATTTAAACATTAGTTTAACCTTATTTGGTTACCACAGCCTTTATTCAATGGATTCATCCCAAAAATAACAACAATGTCTTTCCATGATCTCTTAACCAGGTAAAATCCCCCAAACCAACTGTCAACATGGTGGTCCCAGGACTTACTGCAAGCAGCAGATGATTAAACCGCATGAAATCCAAGACCTTTATGAAGAATTCTACATGGATTCAGACAAGCAACGTCAGGACCAGTACCTTTCAGCATGCCTTACACTTGAACCTCCAAAGCGTAAGAGAGTCAGTGACAATCAACGTAAACGCAACATCCCGTACATCATACACTATCATGTAAGTAGGCCTATGCATGAAACCCAGAAGGCAAGCAAATGCCTATACTGAAATAAGAAGGAAAATATTAACACAAAATCCTTGAAAATAAAAACACTATTAAACAAATAAACAAGAATAGAAGTGTGCTGAAAAGAGCCAAGCGATTACCCTTGTCTAACCCAACCCCTTTATCATCATGTTCTGTAGGTGGGACTGTTGATAATGATGCAATTTTGCTTTATATCTTAACAGATAACTAACCAAGATGGACATCAACTTGAGGTTTGCAGCAAGACGTTTCTTTCAATCTTCTGCGTTTCTCCTGGAAGAGTGAAACTTATTGCTTCCCACAAGTGGCAGACAAACAATCCTAGAGGAGAACGAAGAGGCGGTCCAAGATTTAAGGAAGAGTTTGTCCAGTTGAAGGAGGAGATTAAGGACCATATCAGCAGTTTCAGATGTGTGTCATCACATTATGGACGTAACAAGACACCCCATAAGAAATATCTCCCCAGCCACCTCAGCATCACGAAGATGTACAAGTTGTTTTGTGAACAGTACAATGGAACACTTGATGTAAAGTACAAGATGTACTATAACATCTTCATGACCAGCTTTAATCTAGGCTTTGGTAATCCGCGCAAGGACATCTGCTCCTTCTGTGTGAAGAAGAAGGCATCCATTAGGATAGAACAGGACCGCGCAAGAAAACAGGAGCTGGTCACAGAACTGTTAGTGCACAAGGTGCGTTCTCGTCAGTTTTATTCAAAGTTAAGAGAAGAACAGGACAATTCGGTGCTGACTATCTGCTTTGACCTAATGCAAAACCAGGCGCTACCAAAGAGCCCAATTGGAGAGGCCTACTACGCTCGCCAACTATGGCTGTATTTTCTAGGTATGATGAGGCACCGTCCTGGAGAGCAGCAGAAAGATGACGTGTACTTCTACACCTGGGGTGAGCATCAACAAGCCAGAGGTGCTAATCAGGTAGCTAGTGCCCTTGTGCACTTTGTAGACCAAGAGCTCAGTCCCAATGATCACGGTATAAAAACAATCAGGCTCTTCAGTGACTCGTGCTCAGGACAAAACAAGAACTACACAGTGTTATCCACACTTAACATGCTAGCAAGTAAGCATAAGGTGTCATTCCAGCATGTATTCCCTGTCCGCGGACATTCGTACATGCCTGCTGATCGTGCGTTTGGTCGTGTTGAGCAGATACTCAGAGCTAAGGAAACCATCCTTTTACCAGAGGAATATTATGCTGCATTTGAAGAAGTAGGGCACGTCATCAAGTACGGGACTGACTGGGGAGTGTTTGACTTCAAGAAAGTAGCTGATGCCAACCTTAAAAAGCCCCCCACCTTCAAGATCACTGAAACCAAAATTCGTGAAGTAGCACCCCCACCAGCTCCACTGACAGTCAAGAACTTTTACAATGCTGGAGGCTGTCAACACACCCTGTTGAAGAGGGGTAAGAATTGGCGCGCGTTAGAGGCAGCCCCCTTGGATGATACAGATTGTGTTAAACTTGCTAAGAAGCGTGATGTGAAAGGACTACTAATTGCTATGGGGCAGGAAAACAACGAAGAGATCAAGGCATTCTATGATCCCATCTGTCGCACTGACGAAGACGCAATGGAGACTGATGACAGTGATGACGAAGATGAAGCAACTGTAGACATTAATGATGATAATTGGTAGAAAGTCAAGCAACTTGAAAATGTGAAAAGTGACTGAAATGACAACATGTCGTTTTTTCTGAATCTATAAAAAGTGGTCTATTACTTTGTCCATGTTTGTCTTTCTTATACCATGATTTTAGAACAATTTATGTAACTAATATTCTGACAGGCTCTGTTCAGTTCAGGTATGTGATTGTTTTATTACTATTATAAAAACATGCAGTTAGTTTATACATTGTACATAAAAGGTAACAATCAAAAACCTTTACAATGCCTACAATGATTTTGTAAATATTGTAAAATACCACAGTGGTAAAACACATTGTATGGATGTGACATTACGGTCTGTTATTTTTAATTATATTATTAAATGCAACATGCAGGCCTACTAACATTAAAATGTCACGTCCACTTTCAAAATTATGTAAGTTTAGGTGGCTATTCCTATACATTTTTAAAGAATCAATCAGGTCAAAATATTGATATTATTGTAATTTCTCCCAATACTTTTGCTCTGATTATTTATTTGGTTAAAACACTGACACTGAAATTTATCAAATTTTGTATTTTTAATCTAACTTCAGTATGTGGCTCTGGTCAAATTAAGTAGTACTTTCCGTTATGGAATTGCTGTTTTGTACATAGATTTACTATTCTTTTTCTATTTCAATCAATTTCAATTTTATTACAGTAGTCATTGTATTGGTAGTTTGCCGCATGTAGAAAACATTGAAACAACCTCATAGTGTAGATTTAATGTAGTTTCTTGAAGTAATGGAAGATTTCCATCAAAAAGTACTTTTATGATGTTCGTATGATTGTAATGTTTATACACAAAAAATGGTGTACAGAACATGGTTTTAATTCGCATTAATATTTTGGATGAAATGCTTTTATTGTCTGATTCATATTTAAATTAGATTATAAAATTAATTCAAAATAGGCAAGAAATTAGGGTCTTTCAGATAGATAATGTGGTATTTCTTTAAACTGAATTACAAACTGGTTATTGAAAGCCTTATCACAGTCACATGATTTAAATTCGTTTCTTAATCGTTATACTCTGTAATTATCTACATCTAAACTACTAAGGTGGTATAACTTTTGAAACTTCTGTTATGTTGAGAAAGAATTATAGATATTGGTTTCACTTTTGTATGAAGATAATACCCTCCCCTCCCTTCCCCACCCAACCACCCATCCTACATTTTTTGTATTTAACCGCTGCCCCTTAAACCGAGCCCTTAAAGTGAGTAGGTCATCTTCTCTCTATTGATCCATGTCTACGTTTGACAAACAACCCCATGCTTTAGGCCTACTATATAGCATGGAATCAACCTACATCCCCCATCTCACTCCTTTTTTTAACGTTTTCCCTGCTCCTGAACAGTGGCGACGCTAGAGAGAGAGAGAGGGGGGGGGGGAAGGGCATCCCCCCTCCCCAATTAATATTTTTCTTCCCCCCAGTTGTGAGGCAAAACCCCAAAGATTATGCAAATTTCCGCTTTTTGTGGCAATTTTGAACAAAATTTGTTGATTTTGCCCCCCCCCCAGAAATGTATTTTGCTCCCTCATGTCCCCCCCCCCCACGAAAAAAATCCTGGTGCCGCCAATGTTGGTAGGGCCTACACGTTTTGGACCGGGATTTATTTTGAAACATTGTAAATCAAAACGCCTTGCAATACCATTGCACTGCTCGTCCACTCCAACCACCACCACCAAACCCACCACCCACATTCCCTTTACCTGTCCCCCGTTTCACTCTCCATCCCATTTGATTTTGTGTAGGCCTACATGGAAGGTACTAAGTATGTCATGGTCTCTCCTTGGATCAATGACTACGTTTGAGGTGAAATTATTTTTCATGCTTCAAACCTACGATTGCATGAAATTTCCTTCATTACCCCCCCCCACTACACACCCCTCCCATGCCCCCACTCAAGTATTTTCCCAGTTCCCGAATATTAGTACACGTGTATGTTAGATTAATATTTTTCTACATTGGACTTGATCTAAAACATCACAATCGACAACATGACTGCATTATTGCATTACTATAAAAGGAAAGTCACCCCCCCATCGCCTACCCTTAACTGATTGTAAAGTACTCTACATCATCAAATGTATTTATTTGTATTACCGCTAATGAGTTTTTATATTAAAATCTTGGCTGGACCAAAATGATTGATGTTTAGTGAGTGAATCTTATGATTTATGCATGCAAGTTATAGTGTTTCCCTGCAAAACTGCTTACATCCACTTTTTTGAAATTAAATAAAGAAAATAAAAAAAAAAACAAGGTATGACTGATTTTAGTGACCTTTATGTTTTTAAAGGTTATACCATAATCCTTCATTAGGATGCAAAACTTAGTTGAATTTACAATGATTATGGGTCATTATTAATTTTTGCAGTTTTCTCAAAAAGGCTAAAATGGATGTAAGCAGTTTTGCAATTCAACTCTTCATATAAAAGTCATGAAAACGTTTTTAAAACGTTATTGAAAATATTTTGTGCAAACATTTTTCGCAAAATATTTTTTCAACCCAAAAATAACATTCTGTTTAGAATGTTTTGTATCAAGTTTTAAAGAATGTTTTTGGAATGTTATTAAAACGTTTTTATACCCTTTATATAACCCGACATTTAAACGTTTATTGTAAAACATTTTTTGTTTACAGAGCAGTAGATTATCAAAAATGTTTTTTAAGGTTATGAAAACGTTTTATACTCTTAATATACCCTTTATATAACCCGACATGTAAACGTTTTCTGACAACCTTTTATAACCTTTTGCGAATAATGTCGAAAACGTTTTGTGTTTGCTGGGTAAGCATATAGTGTGAACAGATTTGTAATCTTTTCTCAGAGTAGGCCAGTGCACATTAACATTGATTCGAACCGACGACCTTCGTATTGACAGCACGACGCTCTAACCAACTGAGCTAAGGAGGCACGTTGGAGAAGAGCTCTTCTTCAATGTGAAACAAAGAATTGGTCTATGGACTGATTTGTCATTGCAATATTCTATTTTTCTAAAAATCTCGTTCCCGTTTTCAGTTTTCATTAAAAAAAAGGGTTGCAATTTATAGTGCACTACGCACAGGCACAACGCCTTGACGTTGGTCCACAAGCCTCAGTACACTTTACAGGTTGTCGCTGACCATCATTCCATAAACCATTTAACAACAAATCAGGCTTCAAGAGCGCACACCCTACACTTTCCACAAAAAAACCTTCGTAACCAGGATCAGCTCCCCAAGTGTCATAAGGTGGGTGTCTAACTTTGGTTTTGTTTTGGTTAGTTCGTGTACGCAGAATTTGAATATGGTGTATGTCAAGCATTATTGAAGCCGTTTAGCTCAAGAACCCGATTACGTTGGCATAACCGACCCTAGAAGGTATTAATTCATTTTATGTGTTGACTTTGTTAACTTGGTGCTTACATGCCTTTAGGATATCATAGGTGGTTATAACCGAGCGCAGTTCGCTAAAAAGATCTAAATTATGTCGTAGTAAATATTGTAGTTGCACGTCCTTAAGGTGGTTCAACTTGAACATGGTTTATATTCAAGATTATCGGATGAATTGGGAGAGAGAATAGTAAATTTGTGAGTTACGGCTTTCTGGTTCTGAATCCTCGATATATTGAAATTGGGTGAATTGGCCCCATTATTTGATCCCTCAGAATGGCTGCCATGAAAAAGTGTGGGTCGAAATAATGGAGCAAGCGAAGAAAGCCGGAAGTTTGTTTTGAGTGTACCAGCTTTCAAAAAGCTAGATCCTTCAAGCATGAAAGCATTTAGCCTATCCTTTTGGTTGGTTTGTTTATTTATATGCGTGACTGTCTTTCAAGCTATCTGAGATTAAGAGCCTTGTATAATATGTATATACCGATATGTATTTTTCATATGACTGCTCTTTGTGTTCTTACAGTCCGCTTGAGAATTAAACGTGTTCGTTTTTCCTGTCTCTAAAGCTACAACGTATTTACACGTTTGACAACAAACATTTACCGGATGTAAATATCATCGCGATAAGTTTAAGTGATACGATCAAAACTGTAGAAAAACACGTAGGTTTGTTTAAACCACTGGGGCATAGGAAAAAACAAGATTACCGGAATGACAAAATACTATTCTAGAAGAGCATTGAAAACAACATGAATTTTACAAAGAATAATAAATAACATGCTCAATGTAAGTCATATTTCGTTACTTCCGTTTTGTTTAGTATTTTACAAACCATGTATAATTTTAAACGGCTTTCATAACATGAAACCTGATCAGATAAAATAATTGACTTAAAAATGTCCAGTATGCGACATTCGATATACTTTAAGAAAAAACAGTAGCTATAGAAAAAAATATTAAATTCGTGTAAATCGTGGAACGTTCAACTACGCTTGTTACTCCGCGACTAATCATGATAATTGCACTCGCGTACAACGCTACTCTACGCGTCCATATTAGCGAGGCTATCTGCGTACAACTGCTTACTACGCACAGCCACGCAAAGAGTATGTTCCACGATGTACACGAAATCGATCATTTTTCTCTAGTGTTACTCACGTTTAGAAGATGGTTAATGCTATTTATTTGACATTGCCTTCGTTTTTCCGTTAATTAACAAAAAAAAAGCGATGCTTATCACTTGGCAGCAAAGTCCGTAGTATATTATGGGATGCATGGGACAAACATGTGTGCGCAAAGTGATAGGTGAAGAAATATTGCACCTGGGAGCACCCAATGGGAAATCCAACTCCAGAAACTACATGTTCAACACTGGTTCTTAGCACCTGCTTTTGTTCTCTTTTAATTGGGATTGAGAACAGTGCATTTGTGAGTTACGGCTTTCTGGTTCTAAACTCTCGAAATGTTGAAATTGGGAGAATTAATGTACAAGCTTTCAAAATCCTAGATCCTTCGAGCCTGAAAGTATTTGCCCTTTTGGTTTGTTTGTTTATTTATATGCGTGACTGTCTTTCAAGATATCTGAGATTAAAAGCCTTGTATAATATGTATATACCGATATGTATCGATATGTATTTTACATATGTCTGCTCTTTGTGCTCTTACAGTCCGCTTGAGAATTAAACGAGTTCGTTTTTCTTGTCTCTAAAGCTACAACGTATTTACACGTTTGACAACAAACATTTACCGGATGTAAATATCATCGTGATAAGTTCATGTGATACGATCAAAACTGTAGAACTACACCATAAACACGGAGGCTTGTTTAAACCACCGGTGCATGGGGAAAAAGTCATATTCCGTTAAATACGTTTTGTTTAGTATTTTACAAACCATGTATAATTTTAAACGGCTTTCATAACATGAAACCTGATCAGATAAAATAATTGACTTGAAAATGTCCAGTATGCGACATTCGATATACTAAAAAACAGTGTTATAGAAAAAATATTAAATTCGTGTACATCGTGAAACATTCAACTACGCTTGTTACTCCGCGACTAATCATGCTAACTACACGCGCGTACAACGTTAATCTACGCGTCCATATTAGCGAGGCTATCTGCGTACAACTGCTTACTACGCACAGCCACGCAAAGAGTATGTTCCACGATGTACACGAAATTGATCATTTTTCTCTAGTGTTACTCACGTTTAGAAGATGGTTAATGCTATTTATTTGACATTGCCTTCGTTTTTCCGTTAATTAACAAAAAAAAGCGATGCTTATCACTTGGCAGCAAAGTCCGTAGTATATTATGGGATGCATGGGACAAACATGTGTGCGCAAAGTGATAGGTGAAGAAATATTGCACCTGGGAGCACCCAATGGGAAATCCAACTCCAGAAACTACATGTTCAACACTGGTTCTTAGCACCTGCTTTTGTTCTCTTTTAATTGGGATTGAGAACAGTGCATTTGTGAGTTACGGCTTTCTGGTTCTAAACTCTCGAAATGTTGAAATTGGGAGAATTAATGTACGAGCTTTCAAAAACCTAGATCCTTCGAGCCTGAAAGTATTTACCCTTTTGGTTTGTTTGTTTATTTATATGCGTGACTGTCTTTCAAGATATCTGAGATTAAAAGCCTTGTATAATATGTATATACCGATATGTATCGATATGTATTTTACATATGTCTGCTCTTTGTGCTCTTACAGTCCGCTTGAGAATTAAACGAGTTCGTTTTTCTTGTCTCTAAAGCTACAACGTATTTACACGTTTGACAACAAACATTTACCGGATGTAAATATCATCGTGATAAGTTTATGTGATACGATCAAAACTGTAGAACTACACCATAAACACGGAGGCTTGTTTAAACCACCGGTGCATGGGGAAAAAGTCATATTCCGTTAAATACGTTTTGTTTAGTATTTTACAAACCATGTATAATTTTAAACGGCTTTCATAACATGAAACCTGATCAGAAAAAAAAATAATTGACTTGAAAATGTCCAGTATGCGACATTCGATATACTAAAAAACAGTGTTATAGAAAAAATATTAAATTCGTGTACATCGTGAAACATTCAACTACGCTTGTTACTCCGCGACTAATCATGCTAACTACACGCGCGTACAACGTTAATCTACGCGTCCATATTAGCGAGGCTATCTGCGTACAACTGCTTACTACGCACAGCCACGCAAAGAGTATGTTCCACGATGTACACGAAATTGATCATTTTTCTCTAGTGTTACTCACGTTTAGAAGATGGTTAATGCTATTTATTTGACATTGCCTTCGTTTTTCCGTTAATTAACAAAAAAAAGCGATGCTTATCACTTGGCAGCAAAGTCCGTAGTATATTATGGGATGCATGGGACAAACATGTGTGCGCAAAGTGATAGGTGAAGAAATATTGCACCTGGGAGCACCCAATGGGAAATCCAACTCCAGAAACTACATGTTAAACACTGGTTCTTTGCACCTGCTTTTGTTCTCTTTTAATTGGGATTGAGAACAGTGCATTTGTGAGTTACGGCTTTCTGGTTCTAAACTCTCGAAATGTTGAAATTGGGAGAATTAATGTACGAGCTTTCAAAAACCTAGATCCTTCGAGCCTGAAAGTATTTACCCTTTTGGTTTGTTTGTTTATTTATATGCGTGACTGTCTTTCAAGATATCTGAGATTAAAAGCCTTGTATAATATGTATATACCGATATGTATCGATATGTATTTTACATATGTCTGCTCTTTGTGCTCTTACAGTCCGCTTGAGAACTAAACGAGTTCGTTTTTCCTGTCTTTAAAGCTACAACGTATTTACACGTTTGACAACAAACATTTACCGGATGTAAATATCATCGCGATAAGTTTATGTGATACGATCAAAACTGTAGAACAACACCATGAACACGTAGGTTTGTTTAAACCACCGGTGCATGGGGAAAAACAAGATAACCGCAATGACAAAATACTATTCTAGAAGTATTTTATAGAGAATAATAAATAACATGCCCAAAGTAAGTCATATTCCGTTAATTACGTTTTGTTTAGTATTTTACAAACCATATATAATTTTAAACGGCTTTCATAACATGAAACCTGATCAGAAAAAATAATTGACTTGAAAATGTCCAGTATGCGACATTCGAGATACTTAAAAAAACAGTAGCTAGTGTTAATCACATTTAGAAGATGGTTAATGCCATTCATTTGACATTGCCTTCGTTTTTCCGTTAATTAACAAAAAAGCGATGCTAATCGCTTGGCAGCAAAGTCCGTAGTGTATTATGGGATGTATGGGACAAAAATGTGTGCGCAAAGTGATAGGTGAAGAAATATTGCACCTGGGAGCACCCAATGGGAAATCCAACTCCAGAAACAACATGTTAAACACTGGTTCTTTGCAACCGGGGTTGCAGGTGTTGGTAAAGGTAATTTTCAGCTCCCCGGCACTGCAGTAGTGTCTCTCTTTCACATATTGTTAATTGCTATGATTCATTTGTTTATGTTTTCTTGTATTGTTTCATTTATAACTATGACCAATTATACATGTATCTTAAATGTTAACTGTCATGACTCTATCTGTTTGTTTGGTAAATTTCCATCATAGAAAAAGGCTGCTGCCATGGGAAAGCTATGGGAAATACATGTAAGTAATACAATGGCAGACACCGTAATACTAATTGTACAATTTTATGATAAATAAATCTTTTTTATGTTAAATGGCACTATTATCTATTATCCACATTTGATCCACACTAAATCATAAAATCACCGCGGTCGAAGCAGCCGATGCGCGAGCTGACTTTATGTCAGTCACATTATAGTTTACGTCAACAGCCTGAGCGTATTTTATATCAAGACTTGGAAGGTATGATGTCACTCTACTCAGATCGATGCGCAATGTCCCCGGTCCATTGCACCTGCTTTTGTTTTCTTTTAAGTAGGTGTTTACAGGATTAGTTTTGCAGCACGTCCCCTCTACTGTTCCTCTCTTCTATCCCGAATATCCCCATGATGGACTCCTATCCGGGTTGGTAACTTCTTATCTTGTTCTCGTAGTCTCCTATTACAAAAACGTAATCCGCTTCACTTCACTCTATCGCCTTAGCTATTTCTTCATTAACCTCTTCAACTGCCTCATCATCATACTCGTGTGTTCAAACTACTGAACTATGCCAGTTGTTTGTTTCCTGTGAGTTCCACGGTGAGGGTAATTACTTTAAGTAGTATTTAATTCATTTCACAAATTCTTAGAATTTTGGGTGAATACGAGACCCAATTCCCGTTACACCATTGCTCTCCCCTGTTTTCCCTTAAGTTGGTTTTAATAGAGTAACCTGCAATAAGCTATTATTAAGTGCTTATGATGACATGACATGGCGATACGGACCGGGGATGCGGAACAGTCGTCAACGAGTGAATGTTTTGCTGCCTATGTTGCTTCCGTTTAATCACTCACTTGAGAAAACGAATCAAACTTCTGGTGGTTATGAAATAGTTTACAAGCCTGCACTTTATAACAACAAAGAGTTGATATGAATTACCTGACATTCAAATCATAATACTCATCTTTATGATTTTATTCCGGGATTTTATTTCGGAATGAAAATTTCAACATACATTATGTGTATTGTACCACTATTTAAATTCTATTCCTAATGACAGAATGACAAGATTAAACCCTGGAAGAAAACGAGAGAACAATTAAGTTAAAGCCATTATATGAATGTGTTGTGGGAATTTCGTTTTGCTGACAAAGACGTACAAATAGATAGTGCTCCATCACAAAATGAAGGATAAACTGCGTATTTATCTTCGTTCTTGATGTCACATGACTCGACATTTCTGTGTTACGCTCATACCGGGCGCTCATATTACACTATAGAATTCGAAGAAGTCCAAACACTTCATGCAGTTATGTGAATTCCATCTATCATCCACTTTATTTGCGCTGTAGCCTTGTTCGAGCTATAATGTTTGTGCAAATGCAAAAGTATTCATCAATATCGCAATTACATTTTGTCGATAGAATAAACACATGAAAATCATTTCAAATATTATCCTCCGTGTGTAAATACACTTGTGCCCTTTTAATGCATATCATGAATGTTAAACAATACTTGCGCTTCCAAAAGGGACCAACTGTGGACAGACACAGGATAGTTGTATGGTTAATGTTTTACACGCAACAAGCTGTGACACACATTGTGGTGTAATTTAGATATATCGAGTATTTTAATATGGATGGCTTACAGCACCTAAACAGCGCCTAAGATATACGAATAATATTGGACGCGTAAGATGCAATCTTTTTAGACTCGAAAATTAAAGGAAAGAAGAAACGAAAAATTTGAACCCTCTGTGACCATGACCTTTTACCTCATTGGCACATTTTCAAAATTTAGTATAAATACTTTGTTTTGAAAATGTTTCCTTGTATGGATCCATGTCTAATATTTAGAAATAACATCCCGAACTCGTTGCGGACGTACGAATTGACAAAAAGCAGAACGTACGTCTGCAACATAAAAAAATGTTCGTCCGCAAAAGCTGAAACTGAGTAATTTCAACCTGTAAGATAAAAAAAACCCAGATTTGTGTCTTTTCTGTGTTTCTTTAGCTTGCTCCGTGAAAATTTACCTATTAATTCTGACTGGGAACATTTTCTGGACACGTGACACCCATGGGCGCAGACATATTAGCATTATGGAATGTGACCCCGAGCACAGCGGGTGTTCTTCCAATGTATTTGAATAGGAAGAATTCTTCCTTTGAGGCAAAATAAGTTACTTGTCGCAAGTTAATAATGTTATGGTAAGAGTTTCCGTAGATAAATATTTTTTTCCGTAGATAGATATTTTTAAAATTACGTTTTGATGATATTGTAAAAAAATTAAGATAACATAATATTCAATAAATTTGCAATGCACAAATTTCTATCAAAATTGCGGTCAAAAATACTATTCCAATTCAAAATTACTAAGACTTGAATAGCGAGGTCACCGCCGGGGGTCAGAGATCAGGCTCGAGGTTACACTCACATTGATACGCATTGGTCACGTGTCCAGAAAATTTTCCCGTGAAAATTTACCTATTAATGTTGACTGTTTATGCAAACAAAACTGCATTAGTTTCCATCAAAGATGTGTACACTTCAGAGTAATTATGACTAAAACAAAAGTACACTTTCTTAGAGTACGTCCGCAACAGGGGTGTTTTTGTGACCTGTCATGCAAACCCAGAATGGGATTAGAATTAAATTTTCGGTTTTATACTTCTATCTATAATACTTCTAATACAAGTGTTCATAATCCATATGCCTCCATAAGTTAGAAGATCTGGGTCCTCAAAGTCTGTGAAATGTACGTCCACAACGCAGGAACTGCCCATATATACCCCTCGTATAAAGGATCTCAAGGATACCGGCCAAGTTTAAGCTCGATCGGACAGAACATGCATTTTTGACCTTTAACCTCTGATGACTTTATAACCACCCGGTCAAAATGGAACACCCGGTACCGATCTATGTCCCAAATATCGGATCAATACGTCAAAGCGCGGAAAAAACCACACACTCGGACACACACTTTTTTCTATACATTTTTATTTTTATGATATAGTTCTGCATTCATTTCAAAAGGTCTAACAGGAAACAGAGACATAGAAATGAAATGTTGATGCATTTTTTCCGTTGAATTACCAAGTGACTGTCTGGATTTTTTCAGAAAGCAACTAGGTCGGGCGTTGTCAAATTCTCGTATAATGTTTACATTATATTACTGATACTTTGGAAAATAACGCACATAAAACACGGATACGGGAATTGCAGCAATTACAATGGGCTTCAAAAGTACTCTCTATTTCTGAATAAAAACTAAAGTGAGTGAAATCGTTTACGAATGTTAAATATTGATCTGTTTAAAATTGCTCCAAATATTTTACGCTTCGATTAAGCACTTTATCTAACACGGATATTGCCCTTAAAGTAGTGTAATTTATGGTTGCAACCCTTTGAACAAAGAAATGGGCTCTGCCACTGTGGTAAATGTTCTGTCCTTCAGGTATATCCAGCAGAATTGAGAACACTATAGTTCCATCCAGAAAAATCGACCCCCGAAGTCTCGTTTTTGATAATGTTGCCGTTTACATGTGCTATACAATGATCATTTCAAATAAAGTGATTTTCTTTAAGCATGTTTGAATGTCTCTAGGCAGTGCTGCCGGAACAAAACTATTTTTATTATTTCAATCATGATCAAACCGTAATTTTCCAATACCAGAACAAACGCTATATTGGTGAAGCATATTTATGTATGCGTGCCTCCCATTAGTTAATTTCTGTATGTATGACACATAATCGAGCGAGTCCCCTAGCTGTGTACGCCAAAATTACATGCTCAAAAAGGTTGTCTTGGAAAATCGATCTTGACATTTTGATGAAAGTAATTTATACACATGTCTTAAAACTTTAAGTGTATCTAACTTAATATATGTAGTACCCAAAAGGTCCACAAACAATTCCACAGTGTGCTGTAAAACATAATGGTTGGATCTACTTAAAGAGATACGCTGAATGCTTATATTAAACAGTTCAAAAACAACCAGTTTTTTGACCTTAGCTTTCGGCTAGCGTTAAGCCTTCAACGGAAGTGCTAGGTGATAAAAAAAAAACTAGAAACACTACTGTGATGCGAGAAAAAATTAATATACGTGCGGAAGTTGGTTTTTTATGTTTAGGCCCAGTGGTTTGAATGATTTTAACTGATGTTGCTAGTAGTTTTCACGTTTCTGTCTGTGTGAGTTTGGGTTTTCAAAACAATGTTCAATTCCACCATTTTATGCAAATGCACTACGTTATGAGCACCATGATGTTAACTCATGGAAAGCACATTTTCTATCAAAAATTATTTCACACCATCTACCGACACACCCCAATTGATATTTAGTCCGTGCTGTTTTTCCAGACTAGTCTTGACACATTGTGAAGAAATATTCCATACTTAATATCAAAGCTGTGCAATAAGAAGCACCAAATTATAGTGCCATTGCAAAACAAAGACAACAATAAAAACATCAGATAGCTAAAAATCTGCTTAATTCATTCTATGACCAAGCGGTATGTGTGCAATCCTCAATGACCTTGAATAACGAATGTGACTAAAACAACTTTGAGTTTATTTTGAGGCAGTTTTATCAATGTTTTAAGACACTATCGCTTAACCCTTTCACATGGGTGTCGACTGCAGACGACAAGTATTGGTTCCGTTGCCTTTGAGATAGCTTTTGATATTTTGATAAACTATCTCAAAACTATATTTCGTAATTACATCAACTTAAATAAGTAAATTATATCACACTTTATAATTTGATCAATTTCAAGACTATACTTTCCGTCTGACTACGGCGTTTAAAATCAAGTAAAGCATTGTATTACCTTGTCTAACTCAAGTAAAGCATCACCTTGATTATTTTAACTCAAGTAAAGCGTCACGTTAACTATGTTATCTCAAGGAAATCATCACCATGAGCATGTTAACTCACGAATATCATCAGTAAAGTATCACATTAAGAATACTTGTTATAGAAATGAAGCACACATCCGTTCCTATTATTTCAGAAAATTTATAATGCATCTTTCCACCATCACTCAATCTTAGATAAATATAGAAGCATACGCTTGAACAGTCTCGGGAATTACAGGAAAAACGAAACGAGATTCAAAATAGATAAAAGTGCATATCAGCACACAGCTAACCTTGCATTGTCGACATTGCCTTTTGACACGAGGTATTTTAACACAAGGTGTAAGATCAAATTTAAAATAAAGTTGCAGATTGTTTGTTGTTATTGTTCTTAAAGAACGATTAATTCCCTTTTTAACACAGATAGGATAAGAAAGAATGAGCAGAGTACCAACCCATTACCTACTTTACAAATAGGATACTTTGATTGAAGAATCCTTGTTGGAAAACAATAAGCTTTATTTGCATTAAAATGATGACATTCTATGGAAACTAACTAACTTTAACACTGATTTAATATTCAACTATGCAGTGATTATTATCACCATACGATATGTAAAATTTATGTTTTAATGGTTTATTATATATTCATATTAATTTCCATTAGGGTTTGGAAGTATTTACTTCATAGCATAGTTGCTTTGTTAAACTTTGTAGATGGCATATACATACGTTTTGAGAGCCGAGTAAATCGTCTAAATGGGGGAATTCAAGTACACCCACGAGTGTTTAGTCAGGATATATTTTCAAAAGGAATCGGATGAGGCAGGAAATTATGACAAGATTAGCAATTTAAAGTACTATGATTATAGGAATCAATTGTAGTGATCTCAGACTTAACCATCCCGCGTGTGTATTAAGGATGATGTATGCAACACGATTATCTAGATTCGATAGATAAAGATTTGCTTCAGGAAAATCAGATACAGTCAAAAAAATAGACTAAAACGGGAAGTATTTATCCATGTGAAATCAATTTCCATACTCTAATTACTCTTTCTTCTTCTTCGGCTCCTGTACAAAAGCCCCGGGGACAAAAGCTCAAAAGAGTACAATCGCACAGTGTATCCAAGCATGCGTAAAACCAATGGCATAAGCCGCGCAACTAGATTCTCTATAGTGTGTCTTGCCACAAGTTGAGATAACGCTGTGTTGAATTTTTTAGTGGCTGTTTCGATTCACGCGCGCTAAATTAATCCCGCCGACGTTACCTATATACACACGCGTAGAAAGGCGATTTGCCCGTAAACTGGCGACACAATCGCGTACCACGCACTTATTTACTTATTTCTAATTTCATGCTGAGACACACTCTCAACAGCTCTCAATTTAAGACGAGACACATTATATATTTTTAAATTTATAATAATTTTTATACGAGTGTGTCTTGTCACAAGTTGAGATAACGCCGTGTTGGATTTTGCAGTGGCTGTTTGGATTTTGCAGTGGCTGTTAGACACAGTTGTATTAAAATAGACTGATGAAACCGTTAAAAACGATGTCAATCACGCAGGGTACAGGGTTAGTTACAAAAGCGCAATAGGGAAAAGAAGTGATATTTACGTTAGAACGAAGTTGAATTTTTCATTTGTTGAGAGTTTTAATAAATGGCAACCTTTTGTGTAAAAGGAGGCACCGTGCATTTTGAAGGAAAATAAACAATAAAGACACTTTTTCAAATGATGTGTGATTTCATTTACTTTCTTTGTGTTTAAACAAAACTTCTAACGTAACTAAAAGTCTTTTATACATCACACGGTTCCCACTATAGTTTACTATGCACTATGCAAGTTACTGGATATTTTAGTACATCACTTAACTTAACAATTTGAAAGTATTTTCTTTAGACATTTAAAAACCCGCCCAAAAATCTATTCATTCAGTTTTTTGAACTTTACGTAGAATAAACATAAATGTAAGAATGAAAATAATAACAAAATGTGTTTTCCACTTTAACACTTAAAACTGGGGCAATATCTTTACGGGAACTACTTTATTTATACTCTGTTAATGAGATTCTGATAATGTTGACAGTTATTCCCAATCATTACATTGCTCACATTCAAAATTCCAATGTCTCATGTAAAACAATTTAAAATTAGGTATCGTTGTAACGTGGTTCATATTCAAAAGCAATGGACTGCTGTCGGTTTTCTTATGCCCTTACAATTCCCCAAAGTGTTCATTGAATACTAGTGCTCCAAAGTAATGCTCTTCTCAAGTATTTTTCGCAAATGCCATAGATGCGCATTTTTTTAAAAAGCAAAACATTATTTATATCCCTGTTGATTTCACATGCGAGCTTCTTCAGTATATTAAAAGAGTGTCTACGCAAATGGGGCTTAAGGGGGTACTACACCCCTGTGGTAAATGTGTGACTATTTCAGCATTTTCTCAAAAAATAATAGCACACTGGTAACAAAAGTTGTGTATGGGGCAAGGAAGCCAATTACCACACTGAAAATTTCAGTGACTCAAGACAAGCGGTTCAGTATATATGATAGTAAATCAGGTACATCCTAGCGGTACCTTATTTCTTATCATAAATAGCGAACTGCTTGCCTTGGGACAGGGTCACTGAAATTCCAGTGTAGTAGTTGGATTCCTTGCCCCAATAAGATACATAACTTTTGTTACCAGTGTGTTATTAGTTTTTGAGAAAAATGCAAAAATAGACACAAATTTATCGAGGGGTGTAGTACCCTCTTAAATTAACTATATAAGTAGAAGTAACTGGAGAATATAATGTTAAATGTAAGGCAGGAAACATCATTTGCAAATTATACTTGAGCGGGTGACGTTAGTGTGCAGCAGCAGTTAAAAGTGCCATAGATATGCAACAGCGTGTCGGCCTCACATAAATGCAATACACTTGCCACATATAAACAAGAGATGCTATTCTTTAATTTTAAAACGTTTTTGAAAATTCTATCGTGTACCTCAAAGGAAAAAGGCTAATTGGTGCATGATATGGTTCAAATCACAGAGAATAGGCGAATCCAATTACCTATAAAGATACTTTATTGCAAGGTTGATTAGGTGTTGGTCTTGACAAAAAAGTGCGTTTTGTGAACTCCATGCATTTTTTAGCCTCAGGTAAATCTTCATTGACAGATAACCGTCTTTTTTTTCTTTTAGCCGATGTAGGACTTGACGCAGCTCGTAACATGTTTCATTTGGATGTGTTTTATTTAACAAAAAATAATTATATCAAAAGTATCCAAACAGTATTCTAGTCCACCAGGACTGACGACATTGTGTTACCTTCATGCATGCGTTTAGAGTAACTATTTAAAAAGGTGATTTAGTATCTCCAGACAACGTTGTTATTATTATTTCAATCTTGATAAAACCATGATTGTTCATCACCGGGATAGGCTCTATTTCGTGATCACAACACAGCATTCTTTCACCGAAAAGTATAATGATGGAAAGAATATTATAAGTAATTATGTTAATAATGCGAAAATATTTAACATATAAGTTAGCAAATTATATCAATTTTATAATTTGATCGATTAATTCCTAGAACTATGATTTTTATCCGTCATAAAAAAACGCACGTATTTACGCCCAAACGACCTAAGCTAATCGTAGATCCATCCTTTGCGCTCATTTTAGTGATAAAATGTTTATCCCCAGCACCTTCAGATTCAGATTCAGAGGGTAGGACCGGCCATCAAAGATAACCATAGAGGGTGGGGTGGGTGAGACTCCAATGATTTTGCAGAATTTTTAGCCGAATATCAACTTTGGCTCAGTAGTTCTACCAGTACGTTCGTTTACATGCTATTGGCATTGGTAAAGCATTACAATGAAAGTATCACCTTACTCTGCTAATTCAAGTAAAGCATCATTTTGACTGTTATATTAACTCAAGTTACTCGTCAACTTGACTATATTAATTCAAGCAAAGCATCACTAGACTATTTTGGATAAACTGTAATTTGCTTTGTTGGGACGTGGCTAAGTAGAATTGTGATATATCTGCAATTTGAAGTTTGATTGGATTAAAGCGTTATGGTTTTAAGAATCTGTTGGAATTGGTGATTAATTTGGTACCAAACATGTTGACGGACCAAGTGGACTTACGGTCCCTTTGCGCTCAGGTCTTCATATGTTAGTCCCCTCTATATTTTAATGCATCCGCATTATACTGACTTGAGTGCACATGTCTTCCTCGGCACGTGAGGTTGCCCCCCTCCCCCATTTTGGCCTGTCCCAGGGCCTCCTGGTTAAAAGTGCCCGTACTGCGCCTTGTCCATGGGCCCCTGATGCTCTTGTTACGTTCCTGGCATGGAATCAATTCTAATGATCTGTAACATACTGCAGTTACTGTCCGTTTTCCTATACACAAACCACACAGTGCTCTCACCATTGACGCGTGACCTCTACAAATGATGTATGTTGGAAGAATGGACACTTGCCTAGTTAACATCAATGTGTGAAAAATAACCAGCCAATATTTAATTTATTCTTCAAACTTCTAGCAAATATGTTTCTCTAACATGACCTAAAATTACAGCTAGGTTAGATGTTCAGAAATGGTCGCACTTTTGTAAAATATGAGTGAGGGCAAAGCATAGCTAGCTCATAGCTAGCCAACTCCCCGTGTTAATTGAATGGAGATTTGACCGAAAATATTGAGCTATATTGGTAACGGACCGCTCCGTTCTGAAGGATGCCACAAAAAAACGGCACAAGCTACATTTAAACTATTCTAAATAGGTTCTAGAAAATATAGTTTTGTAACATGTCCTAAATTTTTAGCTAATTTAGATGTTTGGAGAGGGTCGCACTTTTGTGTTTTAGGAAGGCTATGTAAACGACAGATAACACCAAAAATATGAAGAAATTATTTCCAAACCGTGTTAGTCAACAATCATTATGTTGATCATTTTGAAGAATGCTGGTTAACAAAAAGCAGGTCTTTGTCTCATTTCGTGAACAAAGGTACACATACCATTGTTTCCTTTCGTTTCCTTTATAATCGGTTACCCAACTGAAGCTATAATACCAGCTTTATTGCGATGTCGCACATGTAAAACAAGACACTTGTGCACAACCAGAGAAGATCTGATTTAATCAGTTGAGCTGCTTCAATGAGTGTTATCTTGGTTTAATAGCTTTTAATGGGGTTTAAGTCCTGCAAAGGTCGAGATGAATTCTACTGTAGACATGACTGCATCATGACCTAATCATTACGTGTATAATTGTAAGCCATCCAACACGCGACGACAGGAAACGGCTGATGTTTACTGCGATACTCAGTTTAATTGTTTACCAGAAGACACTAATGCACAATAAAGTCACCAGATCGGAAACAGACTCCTTTTCACTTCCTTTT
Source organism: Amphiura filiformis (assembly GCF_039555335.1). Classification (NCBI taxonomy): domain Eukaryota; kingdom Metazoa; phylum Echinodermata; class Ophiuroidea; order Amphilepidida; family Amphiuridae; genus Amphiura; species Amphiura filiformis. The sequence goes on from NC_092645.1 coordinate 15,586,688, forward strand.
CTTTGCATTCTTCACAAACGTAAGTCGTTCATACCTCACACGACTTCCACTTCAGTTTTCTTTGCCCTGTGCAACTTTCTGAATATTTTCTAATTCACTCCACTTGCATGTATTTTCTTTCGATATTTAAAAATCCGCCCACGAATTCATTCAGTAAGTTAAACTTTATATAAAATAAACATTAATGTAAAAGTGAAAAAGTTTATTTTTCTACTGCAACAATAATGAAACAGCGACAAGTATTCCTATGATAACCCCTTTTTCCTTCAGTACCAATAATAAATAATTAGAATGATTTAATGTGATTATGATCAAATTCAATACATAATATGCTAAATTTTACGTCACAGAAAATTGGTACGCATGCAGAAAGTTTGAATGGCCCCTGGGTCCAAAAGGATATAAACTTACTGTACACAAAGAAAAAGCGCGAGTTCAATGGACAACCAAGAATCCACGCAGTTGTTTTGTGCCGTAAGTTTATAACATTTGACCGGGGGGATTCAATCTTTCTGAGTACGTACAACTTATAAGAGCCACATTTTAAGCTCCTCCCATTTTCATGTTGCATAAAGTTTCGAAATGGTGTCCTCCCACAGAGCTCAAATTTAGCCTCCCTAAATCCACCATTTAAGGCAAATTCGCTACAGTATGAGCACCATATTGTAAAATCATGGAAAGCACATTTTCTATCAAAAATTATTTTACACCATCTCCTGACACACCCCAATTGATATTTGGCCCGTGCGGTTTATGCAGACCCCTTCCAGACCATCTTGAACTTTGCGAAAAGTTGGTGGCATTCAAACAATTTGAGTACGTACCACCTTTAAGAGCCATATTTTAAGCTCCTCCATTTTTCGAAAAATGTGTACATTTCAAGTGCAATTCAGCTCTGATGAATGGCAATTGCTAACGAAATTTAGGAAATATCACCTCAAACCCCAATAAATTTGATAATAACAGAACTAAGTTGCATGAAGACCAAAATTGTGTTCACCCACAAAGCTCTAATTCAGCCTCCTTAAGTCCGCAATTTTATGCAAATGCACTACGTTATGAGCTCCATGATGTTAACTCATGGAAAACACATTTGTGCCCATCCACGACAAACTGGTCGTAAAGTCGGCATTTTCCATTTTAAGATTGGATTTCTATGTAAAATATATTAGGAATTTGTCCTTTGATGAACCATAACTTTACTTCTAGATGTTTGATGAAGCTGGTTGAGGTGTCATTGTAAAGATGCATGTACATTCTTTCAATATCTGCAATAAACAGAAAAGGATCTAGAGCTGACTTTACTACCACTTCATGGTGGATGGTCACATTTTCTATCAAACAATTATTTCACACCATCTACCGACACATCCCAATTGAAATTTAGTCCGTGCGGTTTATGCAGACCCTTTCCAGACTAGTCTTGGCACTTCATGAAGAAATTTCCCCAAGTCTGTATAATAAGAAGCACCAAATTATAGTGCCATTGTAATACAACGATAACAATAAAAAAAAATCAAATTGATAAAATACCAGCTTGATTCATTCTATGACAAAGCGGTATGTCTGCAATAACCTTGAATAACCTTGAGTAACGGATGTGACTGAAACAATTTTAAGTTTATTTTGAGGCAATTGTCTCAATGCTTTCAAGACACTATCGCTTAACCCTTTAACATGGGTGTGGCTGCAGACGACAAGTTTTTAAATTTCAGAAATGCCCATTTCATGGCGTTATTTGTTTTTGGAAACAGTGCGATAATGCATTAAGATGAGTACAAACAAGTCCAGTATTGGTTCTGTTGTCTTTGAGATAGCTCTTGATATTTTGATAAAATATCTCAAAACTTGAACATGTTGAAGCATATGGCAAAGCACGCAAAGTATAAGTCTACATCATTTCTCCCCAGCCAGCTTAAGTTCGTGTAGCACATATCGGCTATATTTCGTAATTACATCATTTCTTTTCACTGAAAAGACATGGTGGACAAATTATAAGTAAACAATGCGGAAATATTTGACAACTTAAATAAGTAAATTATAACATACTTAATAATTTGATCTATTTCAAGACTATACTTTCCGTCTGACTACGGCATTGAAAATCAAGTAAAGTATTGTATTATCTTCCCTAACTCAAGTAAAGCATCACCTTGATTATTTTACCTCAAGTAAAGCGTCACGTTAACTATGTTATCTCAAGGAAATCATCACCATGAGCATGTTAACTCACGAATATCATCAGTAAAGTATCACATTATGAATACTTGCTGTAGAAAGGAAGCACACATCCGTTCTTATTATTTCAGAAAATTTATATTGCATATTTCCACCATCACTCAATCTTAGATAAATATAGAAGCATGTGCTTGAACAGTCTCGGGAATTACAGGAAAAAAGAAACGAGATTCAAAATAGATAAAAGTGCATTTCAGCACACAAATCACAGCTAACCTTGCATTGTCGACATTGCCTTTTGACACGAGGTATTTTAACACAAGGTGTAAAATCAAATTTATAATAAAGTTGCAGATTGTTTGTTGTTATTGTTGTTAAAGAACGATCAATTCCTTTTTTTTAACACAGATAGGGATACTTTGATTGAAGAATCCTTTTTTGGAAAACAGTGAAGCTTTATTTGCTTATAATGTTTATCAGTGCATTCAAATTATGACACTCTATGGAAAATAAATAACTTTAAAACTAATTTAATATTCAACTATACAGTGATTATTATCACCATACGATATGGTAAAAGTTATGTTTTATTGGTTTATTAAACATTCATATTAATTGGTATTAGGGTTTTGAAGTATTTACTTATTTCTAATTTCATGCTGAGACACACTCTCAACAACTCTCAATTTAAGACGAGACACAGTATATATTTTTAAATTTATAATAATTTTTATACGAGTGTGTCTTGTCACAAGTTGAGATAACGCCGTGTTGGATTTTGCAGTGGCTGTTTGGATTTTGCAGTGGCTGTTAGACACAGTTGTATTAAAATAGACTGATGAAACCGTTAAAAACGATGTCAATCACGCAGCGTACAGGGTTAGTTACAAAAGCGCAATAGGGAAAAGGAGTGATATTTATGTTAGAACGGAGTTGACTTTTTCATTTGTTGAGAGTTTTAATAAATGACCAACTTTTGAGTAAACGGAGGCGCCGTGCATTTTGAAGGAAAATAAACAATAAAGACACTTTTTCAAATGATGTGTGATTTCATTTACTTTCTTTGTGTTTAAACAACTTCTAGCATAACTAAAAGTATTTTATACCTGACACGGTTCCCATTCTAGTTTGCTGTGCACTCTGCAAGTTACTGGATATTAAGTACATCACTTAACTTAACAAATTGAAAGTATTTTCTTTCGACATTTAAAAACCCGCCCACAAATCTATTCATTCATTTATTCGAACTTTATGTAGAATAAACATTAATGTAAGGGTGAAAATAATAACAAAATGTGTTTTCCACTTTAACACTTAAAACTGGGGTAATATCTTTACGGGAACTACTTTATTTATACTTTGCTAATGAGAATGTTGACAGTTATTCCCAATCATTACATTGCTCACACTCAAAATTCCAATGTCTCATGTAAAACAATTTAAAATAGGGTATCGTTGTAACGTGGTTCATATTCAAAAGCAATGGGCTGCTGTCGGTTTTCTTATGCCTTTACAATTCCCCCTATTGTTCATTGAATACTAGTATTCAAAAGTAATACTGTTCTCATGTTCTCAAATATTTTTCCGCAAATGCCATAGATGCACATTATTTTTTCGAAATCAAAACACTATTTATATCTCCGTTGATTTCACATGCGCGCTTCTTCAGTATCTTAAATGTCTACGCAAATGGGGCTTACATTAACTATATAAAGTAGAAGTAATTGGAGAATATAATGTTAAATCTGCAACAGCATGTCGGCCTCACACAAATGCAATGCACTTGCCACAAGAGATGCTACTCTTTAATATTAAAACGTTTAAAAAAAATTCTATCGTGTACCTCAAAGGAAAGAGGCTAATTGGTGCATGATATGTTTCAAATCAAAGAGAATAGTCGAATCCAATCACCTATAAAGATACTTTATTGCAAGGTTGATTAGGTGTTGGTCTTGACAAAAAAGTGCGTTTTGCCAACTCCATGCATATTTTAGCCTCAGGTAAATCTTCATTGACAGATAACCGTCTTTTTTCTTTTAGCCGATGTAGGACTTGTCGCCGCTCGTGAAATGTTTCATTTGGATGTGTTTTATTTAACAACAAAATAATTATATCAAAGGTATCCAAACAGTATTCTAGTCCACCAGGACTGACGACATTGTGTTACCTTCATTCATGGGTTTAGAGTAACTATTTAAAAAGGTGTTTTAGTATCTCCAGACAACGTTGTTATTATTATTTCAATCTTGATAAAACTATGATTGTTCATCACCGGGATAGGCTCTATTTCGTGATCACAACACAGCATTCTTTCACCGAAAAGTATAATGGTGGAAAGAATATTATAAGTAATATGTTAATAATGCGAACATATTTAACATATAAGTTAGCAAATTATATCAATTTTATAATTTGATCGATTTATTCCTAGAACTATGATTTTTATCCGTCATAAAAAAAACGCACGTTTTTACGCCCAAACGACCTAAGCTAATCGTAGATCCATCCTTTGCGCTCAAGACCAGAGGGTCCACTTGGTCCCTCACCTTGTATACACTAATGTTACATATAATTTCGTAGGGTTTTATAATGTTTAATACATGTTCCAGGGTGACAACATCATGAAATGTTGTGAAAGATTTGTTTTGTCCCCTGAACATGTATAAAAAATTACCAAACTATACGAAACTATACTCAAGTTAGCGTATACATGTTGAGGGGGCAAGTGGACTTACGGTCTTCTTGCGCTCAGATCTTCATATTTTAGTCCCCTCTATATTTTAATGCATACGCATTTTACGTAAACCTAAAGTTGGCCACTGACTTGAGTGCACATGTCTTCCTCGGTACGTGAGTTCGGGGCCCCCAAATTTTGGCCTGTCCCAGGGCCCGCAACTAGGTAAATCCCGCCCTGGTTAAACGGGCCCGTACTGCTCCTTGTCCATGTACCCCTGATGCTCTTGTTTCGTTCCTGGCATGGAATCAATTCAATATGATCTGTAACTTAATCAGGAAACGGCTGATGTTTACTGCGATACCCAGTTTATTTGTTTACCAGAAGGAAATAATGCACAATAAAGACACCAGATCGGAAACAGACTCCTTTTCACTTCCTTTTCTTTGCATTCTTTACATTCTCACCTCACCTCACCTCACCTCACCTCACCCAGGCTGTTTCATCCTCTGTAGTATGAAGCCCTCTTCAAGAATCTTCCATTTCTGTCTGTCTTGCGCATCCCTTGCCCATGTGGTGCCTCTATATGCTGTTAAGTCGTCTCGCCATCTTCGTCTTTGCCTTCCTCTTCTACGCTTTCCTGTTCTTGGTTGCCATTCGGTGACTCTTTTTGTCCTTCTGTTGTCGTTTTTTCTTGCCACATGTCCTGCCCATCTCCATTTTGCTTCACCGATCCTTTCCATGATGTCTTTGACTCAAGTTTTATTTCTTATGTCACTGTTTCTGATTTTGTCGCGTATAGTTATGTTCAGCATACGTCTTTCCATGGCTCGTTGTATCATGGTGAGTTTATGTTCCAGATCTTTAGTTGTCGACCAGGTTTCAGCGCCGTAGGTCATGGTGGGTAACACGCATGCGCCTCCTCAGTGTCATTGGTAGCTTTTTATCACAAAGGATGTCTTTGTACCTGCCAAAACAACACCAGCCAGCCTTGATTCTTAGTAAGACTTCCTCTCTTGTGTTGTCCTCCATTTTGACTGTCTTGCCCAGATACTTGTAACTATCTACTTTCTCAATCGGTTCATTGTCAATTTCAATGGACGCTATAGTGTCAAAGTTGGTCATGTATTTCGTTTTCCCTTTGTGTATTGTGTATCTTTACATTCTAACATAACGTTAAGTCGTTCATACCTCACACGACTTCCACTTCCGTTTTCTATGCCCTGTGCAACTTTCTGGATATTTTCCAATTCACTCCACTTCGATTTGCATGTATTTTCTTTCGATATTTAAAAAATCCGGCAACGAATAATCATTCAGTAAGTTATTTGAACTTTATATAAAATAAACATTAATGTAAAAGTGAAAAAGTTTTTTTTTCTACTGCAACAATAATAAAACAGTCACAAATATTCCTATGAGAACCCCTTTTTCCTTCAGTAACAATAATAAATAATTAGAATGATTTAATGTGATTATGAACAAATCCAATACATAATAGGCCTATGCTAAATAAGGGTCACAGAAACTTCAGTTAAAAAATCCAATCAAAACCAAAAGGTGGTGCAAATCCTATAGTGTTCATAATTCTCGCTATTCGCAATAAGGGCGCCGCCAGCGGTTTGCGATGTAATCGTGATGTATCATGGGAAAATCGTGATGTATCATGGGAAAAGGTCGACATCCAAGTCCGCGCAATACAAATATTACCATGCTATTACATAGGAACACGTGACAATATTTTTTAGTTTGTCAATATAACGGTATTACACGCAAATCGATAGAGAAAAATTAATTGTGCACATTTCAAATCACATTATTAAGTATTATTGAGTATCGATTCGCGTGTAACACCTTTATTTTGACAAACTAAAAAATATTGTCACGTGTTCCTATGTAATAGCATGGTAATATTCGTATTGCGCGGACTTGATGTCGACCTTTTCCCATGATACATCACGATTACATCGCAAAACCGCTGGCGGCGCCCTTATTGCGAATAGCGAGAATTGTAATGGTCTTCTCATATGATGTTTCTCAAATGCCATTTGAAAGATGCACAAAGTTTCTAGAAGGCAAAAAAGTGTATTTTATAACCGCTGAATTAACACAAATTGACTGAAATCAGTTATAAAAGTAGTGTAATTGGAGAATATATCGTCAGAATAAAGCAGGAAACGGCAGTTTATAATATATGCATTTAACGAGCAGATAAAGTTACTGTGCGGTATTCTTTAATTCCTGTCATAATTTATAAAGAAGCCATGTGTATACAACACCATTATTGGCATCCCATAAATGCAACACACTTGCTACGCTATGATATGATATTTTCCCGTATTTCGTGAGAACAAACAGGGTGTAACAATAATTGTATCCTTTAGTTAACACGAATTACATTATCTTCCGACTTGTTCGTAAACTTTGTTGAAGGAATTGCGATTTCCAAAAGTAGGTATCGGACGTACGTTGATCTAATACGAGGTCACGTATTGAGCCAGTTTTGAAGATTTTTCACGTGCGAAATAAACGTAGATACATCGTTGAAAATGTACAAAATTTGTCCATTTTACAATATGTTAGAGACAGTCAATGATAATGAACATACGAAGGAAAGTCTAATTACTAATTATGATCCTTTTTGTTTGTAACAAATCATTATAATAAAGGTACAGCGATGTGTTGAAAATCGACTAAATTTATACGCGATGTCCACACGCAGAGATTGCGCATTGAATTGTGTGTGCAAAAAATGACATTGCTATTTCCCATTTTGGATTCCAACGTAGTATAAAACGCAGATCAGGTGGTGTATGACGTGCATTCCCTAAATTCAGTAAATTTTCATCGTCAACCGTGTAATTGAATGGGATTATTTTGAAATTTTAAAACGCTTGAAATATCACAAACAAATAGGCCTATGTTGATAAATAATATAAATACAAGCTAAAACCGTTGGGGTTCGATAATGAACCCCACAAAACTAACCGAGTATATGGAAAATGCCATACGGCCGGGCGGTTTTACGAGTTGCCGGCTCGATCATGTCATCCGCCGCCTGACGCAGATGCTGCGTTGAAATATGCTGATTTTACCTCATGTCGAGGTTCATGCAACGCGCCCAATTTTCAGGACGAAAAAGTCTCATTTTGAAAGTAAAGTCATGATATATGGATGTAGTGATCTTTAAGCTACCAACATATATGTTTTTGTGAAACTATAATATTTGGGGAGCACAAAAAAACAATTAAGTTTAATCAGCATGTTAAGTCAAAATGTTAGTCAAATTCAAAAGAGACGCAGACTCAGTAGTAATACTGTTAATTTTTCAATCACTATGCCCTCTATCGACCTATATTAGATTAGATCAAATATTATAGCCTTTATTCCACCCGACTTGTTCTCCTTCGTGAAGAAAAAGCACAATCCAGTTTGGAACCGAGACTAGCAATATTTAACACCGTATTAACGTACGTAAAAACGTACGTGAAAACGTACGTGAAAACGTACATTCCACGTGCTGCGTTTGGAACATCTCTATCACCTGCCTAGCTGTATTATTCACAACTAAAGGATAAATAAAGATGTCACTCTTTCATTTTAAAAGGTATTGGCCAATTACCAGTTATGTATACCGCAAACGAAAGACCCAAGAAGGTGAATATCGGGTTGACATCGGATAGGATACGCGTCACCACTTCACTAAAACTCTTTAAACACTTTTTATTGCCAGGTTTACCCAGTACTGATCATACCATCTTATAAAAATGTTAGTGTAAAGCACATTGCGAACGTACTTCTATTGGTTATTCAACAGGGACCTTTCAATCTAAACTATTGGCTCAAATAATAGGCAGGTGGGCCGGTCATTCAACCAAGATATACGATATACGGTCCACAACTTATAAGTTCCCCCTAATACTTTTTAGAATAATTATTTATCGTAATAATTTTTAATTTGGTCCATTGTGTAAAACAAATACGGCTAGCAATACCCTTTTAAACGTTTGCATTTTGTCAAGTATTTTTTTTTTGGGGGGGGGGGGCTTATAAGTTGTGGACCCTATGGATAACATGTGGTACAATCGGATCACCTTCTTTTAAAGAAGGTAGTCCGATAAATAAATAAATGCCCATTATTTACGAAGCTTAAGGGATGAGTCTATAGGAATAACGACCAAACAAAGAAATTCTTGTTTAAGCCGTAATATTGTAGTCTTTCAACCCTTTCACAACTTCAGCTGTGTAACTTACAAAAATTCCCGCTAAAAAGTGGTTCTTTTAATTTTAGAAAATACATTAATAATCGCATTGGACTTTTCGTACTGATCGTACTATAGTGACCACCAGCCTATAATGTTCTAATCACACTATAGACTGGGATTACATGTGACGTCATTGCCAGGCAATTGGTCTCTATTGTTCCTTGTCCGGAAATATGCCCACGCAGTCAGGGACCGTGCTTTTAAAACTCCCGCCAGATCACAATAAGGCCATTGAACTGCGTAGTAGCCATACGTACTCATTGAAGTATAACGGTAGCACGTTCCCTTACCGACTCATTGTTAATGTGTGGAAAGGGGTCAGGGACGGCATTCTGATCATTCTAATCCTTTCTTTTGAGGTCAATAGATAAAAGAAAGGCCTTGAACACAGGTGCCGAGTTGTAGATAATATTTAATCATCAAAGCTGATGGCATAAGAAATTTCGAGGAGGCAGCGCTTATTAATTAGTGCATGAAGCTAGTAAAGATATAGCTTTATGTTCAGTTTAATCAATTAAAATACTATGGCTGGATATCAAAAAAATCGCGAGGCATTAAGTATTAATTTTTATATTATTATGACAAAATCTAGTCCCTTCTCAATTGAATAGGCTCCGAGATTAGACTTTCCTTTCCAAAAATAAATTATATGGCCTAGAGGACATGATATAGGCCTAATCTAAACCCATAGTCGGTATCCAGAAACCTTCACAGTCTGAGCGGCGCTAGCACTCGCATCGCATTAAACTAGACAAAGTTCGCTAAACTGAGGCCTGCTTCAATTGCTAACCTTTATCGAGGGGCGAGTTTGAGGTTTCATAGTCATCTATTACCTATACCATTTTCACCCCGATGTGGCAGTGATGTCAACGCGTTGTGAACAGCTGTTTCGCTCGCGCATCTATGCGGTGTCTTTAAGCGCGTGCGTATGTACACCAGCGCCATCGAACTCTGTGGATATCTTACTCCTCTGTGGAAACCAGCTTTATACTGACGTGACCCCGGATGTGACGTCACTGTCACATCAGGGTGAAATAAGTCTCGGTACCAGCCGGTTTGTGCTCCTCCGTCACCGTTAGTGACGGAGGAGCACAAACCGGCTGGTACCAAGACGAGGAGAAATGGTATTGAACAACGCAAACCAGCCAAATTTGTCATAAGTTTGAATAGCCATTAGAACAACCGTGAATATAGTGTCAGAAAGTCTTACACATCTTAGTATAACCTTGTCGTTATCGTGATACTGAATGCAGCGCCATATTTGGAATATATTCGTACACGGTGTGGGCAAATAGTTGCTCAAATGTAGGCTAAGTAGGCCTAAATCATGAAAATCGCTTAATCGGAATAATACTAACCAGTAACGGACACTGAGACAGCACTACGTTTGAAGTTTGAGGTAAGTAAAGCTTTTCCTTGTTATAAAAAACAAGGAAAAGGCAGTCATTTTATCACAACGCGATATTTTAAAAAGTACATTTTGAGAGGGCCTACGCTGGTTCTTTTGATTCTAGTGTAAAATCTGTTCATCACATGTAGTCCGATTTGGTATCTATGGTCTCATCAAAGTCTTGAGAACTCTTTTTGATGTTATGTTGGTTAACAAAAACGATACTGTTAAAAATAGCGGTATTTATGCAAGCGACGTATCTATTGTGTAAAATGCATTGAAAATTGTCGGCTAAAGAGGGCATAAATTAAAATCGCGAAGAGTAATAGCAACAATAACTATCTACATTCCAAGCGGAAACGTTTTTCAAAAACATACCACCTTTTTCGGGCAATCGCTGAAACCGAAATATGAAATTCCAGGCCATCTGTAAAAAAAGTGCGTGAGCAGAAATGACCATGAACTTGGGTCACCGAAACAAGTGTTTATATTGGTGTCAGGCCTATCATAGTGATATAACAATTAGCCCCCAATAATGGCTTTCATTTGAACCGTTATTTGTTAAACTGCGAATTTTACTTTTTGAGAAATCAATGAATGTATCAAAAAACTTTTCGAAAGTCGATTTAAAATGGCATAACCCGTTAACATAGTCGTCTATTGCGATGATTAGTGAGCTAATGTTTTATTTTGCTTTCTGGCAGAGTTCTGCATTTTTAAACAACTAAAAGGAAACTGAGACATAGGACAAAACATTATGTTGCAGAGTGAATATTAACTTTTTGAACGTGATTTAAATGTGAAATAGACAACGTTACATAAACAGAACATAACTATTATTACAGCCCTAATTTTGGATGTTGTTGAAGCTTATTTATGTACACTGGTAAAAGTCTTTCTCATTGGTTAATCTTTGTATGTATCGCACAAAATCTGACGAATCCCAAAAGCTGTGTACGTATACAATAAAGTTTCAAAATGTTGTTTTGCTGATTTGAAAAAGTGTCTGCAAAACCGATCTTGACATTTTGATGAAATTTATTTATACACTCGTCTCAGACAATATTTTATAAACGTTAATAACATTACAAATTCGCAACAAACTCAAATAATAAAAAAAAAATCACACGGGCAGATATTTGGCTATTTCTCCATTTACGATCCTGCCCAAAAGTGTATCCTTTTAACATGACACGTCACATATTAGCAACACGGGTATGTCCTTTTATTTTTACGTAGTTTAGCTAGTTCATCTCTGTCGATATCACACATGCATAATCCAACTTATTAGCAGTGTGATATTTATGTTTAGTTTTCCGTGTTCCGTTCATCCAATCAGATTTTTTTTATATCAAACGAAAGCTAACAGGGCCCCCTAAAGTTTTTTTCGTCACTAGGTCAACAGATAACGCAATTCAATGTTATAGCAAGGCGAATGTGGAAAATCTGTTGAAAACTACTTGTCCAAGCACATTTTTGACTAAATTCAAAACCTCAAGTGTTCCTTACAATATTTGTCAAATTTTATGTCATTAAATGAAAAAGCACACTTATATTGTCCATATAATAGCGTCACTAGAATGAGCAATGGCCAATTCTCTCTAAATTGCAAATATTGTGCAAAATGTTACTATATTCGCCTGTTTTATCATACGGTTGTAAATTCAATGATCCATGACTTTGCTAAAGAGCGCTTACAAATTGCATTGTTACGACTTGGTTAGACGATGACGATATACACTTTTTATTAAAGCATTTTCCACCCTGATGTGGAAGTGAAATCAAAGCTTGCATTTAGGCATTGTTACTACTTATAGAATAATTCCACATAACATGTAAAAATTCAAGCAAGAATGATTTAATGAGCTTGTTTGCAAAGGGAATATATAAAGGGAATATATAAAGTTATATAAAAATACACAATTTTAAAATAAAATACGCTTTAATTATTATCAGAATTGAACAACAACAGTGGAAACTTACCTTTCCTAACACTACGAAATCACCAGTATGCATGAAAATTTACAGTGTTCCAGTTCGGTAATAGAAAATCTCAATTCAATCCCAATGTCCACGAAATACCATAGAACGCTCGACTTTACATCCAGTAAGAAACCAGGCATAACTCAAACTGTTGCTGACTTGGCTACGTATGAGATATTCACTACAAAACCATTCATTGCGCATGTCATTACGAGTACTCGTGCCAAAAAATTGAACACCAACGGAATCGACAGATTAAAACCAGATCGTATATTTCCGTCGTTAAAAAGCAATTGATATGATATTCAGAGCTATTGGCGTGATTCTTAAATAATTCCCAGCAACAATATACGACATATTGCCCGTCGCGTCTTGTCTAGACGAGTTAATTTATTTATGAGCTAGACAAAAATGCAACGCCAATGTTGTTGCTTACTATGACACCCTCCTTAACAATATATCAAGAAAAGGGCAAAAAGGGACTGGGAAAAAGTTTATTTATATATTTCCAAAATGGCCGCTATTGCAGGCTTCAAATTTCAAAATTGATGGAATATGTTTAAAAATGTTGTAATTTTGAAATTTGAGGCCTGTACTAGCGGCCATTTTGGAAATATGCAAATAAACATTTTCCCCTGTGCCATTTTTGCCCTTTTTTGGATATGTTGTTCAGGAGGATATTTAGAGTCACTAGCAAGGAAAACATTGGCATTTTTGTCTAAGCGCCCTCATTTTGGTATTTAACTTGACTCGTCTATTGGCCATAAGTTTCTGTATTAATATTACAAGTTTGTATTACACATTCGAACTCAAATGCGCTCGTCTAACTACTTATCAAGATCCTGAGTTTGCCAATAGTCATTAGCGGGATATTTATAACAGATTTCATATAATATCCGTCTTGAAATATGCAATTTGATATTCATAAGGCAGATAAAGTGGAATATGTTAGCGCATAGTATCTATATGTATTGTGGAGAAGTAAAGGAATAATAATAAGATTAAATTTTATTCCAAGCTAGTATGACAATGAAATAAAAATGAAGTATGCTTGCAATATTATCAGAATTGAACAACATTACAAACATATATACCTTTCTTAACACTGCAATATCACTGTATAATCAATTTTACTCCAAGCTGGTATGACAATAATTATAAGCTTATTATTGGGTATCATGCAAATCCCGGTATAATAAATTTGATTCCAAGCTTGTATGACAATGAAAGCTTAATGGGTATTATGCCGGTATAACCATAATCCCGGTATAACCATTTTTAAAGTAATTTTACAAACGGTTATTTGCATTTTTAAATTGGAATAATCAAACAATACGACGTATGTCTTCACTTATGAAAATACAAATTAATCTGCTTAAAAAACTTTTCCAAGGGGAAAGGGATATAAGAATTTGCTTGAACCAACAAATGATTCTTTAGAGGTTTAGCGCTTCTACTTGAAACTATTTCTAAGGCCAAGAAAAAAATTGTGTGCTTGCCCTTCAGTGGAATTTTTTGGGTGGGTGGGTTAGTCGGAAAATATCCTATAATTATATATATATATATAGGCGTGCGAAGAAATATTCAAATCGGAAGTAGCAACTTTTTTGTTCAACATATATAATATATATATATATTGAATGACCCATTACTGTATATGCCTGTAGGCAATAAACATTGGTCACGTGAAAAGATGCAGTAACACTAATTTCAATACGCAATATTCACCATACAAATTGATTCAATTAGAACGACTGCATACTTACAGGCATAAGACGCCAAGTTTATTGGAAACATTGATGCATGAATGGACAGTTATAAATGTTATAATGAGTTTACAGTAATGATTTTCTTCTCAAGAAAAATGTTGTTGGCCAAATTTATCTTTGAAATGAAATTTAGACACAGAAAAATTAATAAAAGATTAAGTCAATGAATTCCTTTTAAGATTTTGAAGGTATCGTAAACAGTGGGTATCTATAATTTGGTTCATCTCAAGTTTAGGAGTGACGTATGCGCGTATTTCCTGTGCCGCAGTATCAAATCGCGCGCAAAAAGTTAAACGCCTAAAGTGTACACGCACGCGTACATGGGCGTTTTGTTGGCACGCTTGCAACCGCGAAGTAGCATTGACGTCACTACCAAACTTGAGATGACCCAAATTATACCTATTATTTTCAAAAAGCAATCATAACTCAATTGCGTCCAAAATGAAAGTGAACCGACTAGTACGAGTTGTATATTCAAGTGGAGTATTATAAGATGTTTTGTATTTAAATTAAATATATATTCGAGTTGTCCGATATTGTTTGTCTCCATTTCACAAAATTAATAAATTATTCATTATCTTTCATTCCTTTCAACAATCACTTAACGCTAACATATCGGCCACGATGAGTTACTCGAGTACATGTATTTTAGACTAACTATTCAAATTTGGACTTGATTAGTGCATGATGCATATTTACATCCTTTTGTGACATTTAAAGTGTTAAATTGATCCATAATTTGATTCAAGCATTTGTTGAAATAAATAAATTGTCCTAAATTGCGCAAGTCTGACCAATAATCCATAATTTGATTCCATAATTTGATTCAAGCATTTGTTCAAATAAATAAATTGTCCTAAATTGTGCAAGTCTGACTTAAGTCCTTGCAGTGTTGTTGCACCTTCAAGATTTAGGAAAAAAAAAGAAAGAAAAAAAAATCGCAGTGATTTATAGTGCGCTACGCACAGGCACAACGCCTAGACGTTGATCCACAAGCCTCATCACACTTTACGGGTTGTCGCTGACCACTACGGCCCCACATCATTCCATAAACCATTATATCGTAGTATAGCTACGAGAAACAATATAATAATAATAATAATAATAATAATAATGATGATGATGATGATGATGATGATGATGATGATGATGATGATGATGATGATGATGATGATGATGATGATGATGATGATGATGATGATGATGATGATGATGATGATGATGATGATGATGATGATGATGATGATGATGATGATGATGATGATGATGATGATGATGATGATGATGATGATGATGATGATGATGATGATGATGATGATAATAATAATAATAATAATAATAATAATAATAATAATAATAATAATAATAATAATAATAATAATAATAATAATAATAATAATAATAATAATAATAATAATAATAATAATAATAATAATGATGATGATGATGATGATGATGATGATGATGATGATGATGATAATAATAATAATAATAATAATAATAATAATAATAATAATAATAATAATAATAATAATAATAATAATAATAATAATAATAATAATAATAATAATAATAATAATACAGTGATATTATTTATTATATTAAGGGTTGTTTATTCCTATGGAATTAATATAAATTGATTTGTTTTTAAATTTATTATTTAGTTATTTATATATATACGCTCTCCCTTTTGAGTAAAATGTTGTATATAAATTTATATATATTTCACACAAGTGCTCTCATTTCAGCAGCATTTTGATATATTTATTTATTATTAATTCATTCCGTTAGGGCTTACTATCTAGGATAATGATTAGATTAGATATATTTAGAAAGAAAAAAAAGTTAAAATAAGAACAGTTCCTAAAATTTTTTTAAATTAGGAGGTTTGACAAAACTTGGAATTCACCATTTGTACGCAAAATTGGTCTCAAATTTAGAAAAATACGTTAAAAATCACAGACACAAAGATGACTAACATTGAGAAAAAACAAGACACTTAAGTTATTTCGGCAGAAGAGATACTCGCTTTGCAATTCTTGTGTACTGTTTTCAAAAATATGTTTAATTTCCTTTTCTTCTGTTTTTTAATACACAGCTTGACATAATAATTGACACTTTCAGCTTAAACGAATGTCATCTGCACGACATTAATGAATTGGTTAGCACAGAACTGTCTTATTACACATTTCAAATGTGTATTTGTATTTGTATTTGTACTAATCCATTGGATGTACTGACATAATGCTTATTAAACTTTGATGTTTTAACTTGAAACGTATTCGCGTCCTATAATAACTTGAACCACACGGCCTGAAAATTGCCATATTTAAACTAAATCTAAAAGTCTCAGCAATTTTACGAATCCACAGATTGTTTATTGTAATGGTTTTTCTATAGTTAAAGCCATAATATTTGTTTTTCTCCACATAGTATTTTGCTTTGTTTTATGTTGATTTTGAAGGTTGTTTTTTGTCTCGGAATTAAAAGAAGGCACAATTCGATCAGGGTGAACTAACAATTTGGGAGAAAACAAATAATAAGATGTTGAAATCGCACATTATTGCTTTAAAGTTGCAAAGAAACATGTGACAGTATGTATTTACCAGCTGTAAATACTCGTATCATCGCAATCATTGCATATTCTTTCACTTGGAAAAAATATTGTCAAATTTGTAATTACGTTCTAGTTCACAGAAATTACAGCACAGTGGCCAATGGAGCAATGTATTGCATATAATCTTACCCAAGTCGCATATTATGTAAACGTAGAAAGAGGATGTTAACTGATAATACTAACACTAAATGTGAGGATGTGATTTGAGCATATGTGATATGTGGCTATGTCATGTGAGGATATGTGATACAAAGATATGTGACTTGAGGATATGTGATACGAAGATATGTGAAATGAGGATATGTGATATGAGGATATGTTATTTGAGGATATGTGACATGAGGCTGTGTCGTGTGAGGATATGTGATACGAAGATATGTGATATGAGGATATGTGATTGGAGGATATGTGATGGGAGGATATGTAATATTAGGCTGTGTCATGTGAGGATATGTGATACGAAGATATGTGATATGAGGATATGTGATATGAGGATATGTGATATGAGGATATGTGATATGAGGATATGTGATATGAGGATATGTGATATGAAGATATGTGATATGAGGATATGTGATATGTGATATGAGGATATGTGATATGAGGATATGTTATTTGAGGATATGTGACATGAGGCTGTGTCATGTGAGGATATGTGATACGAAGATATGTGATATGAGGATATGTGATATGAGGATATGTGATATGAGAATATATGACATAAGGATATGTGATATGAGGAGATGTGATATGAGGATATATGATATGAGGATTATGATTTCAGGATTTGTGTTATGAGGATAATGTGATTTGAGAATATGTGATGTGAGGATATGTGATGTGCGAATATATGATATATGATGTGAGGATATATGACGTGAGTGTACAGGGTTGTCAAAAACAACTTTACCCAATTACAAAGTTTCATATCTCAATATTAACAAAATGTTTCCAATTGTTGTTGCAAATTCGTAACGACCATCTTTCTAAGAGTGTTCAGTAAAACAATGAATGAAAAAGAATATGTGGCGGTCAAAGGGTCAAAATTAAGTTTGCCCATGTACGCGTAAGCCTATGGCTGCTTCGTCAGTACATTACAGACTGAGTCAAAACGAATTCTACACGTCTAAATAAAAAAAAGAATTGTTGCAATTGGTCACAGCAAACTCAAGTTATACCCATTTAAATACAACCACCCATTTTTGTAGCTGCACACGGTTTCACTTCCCAAGTAGGGGCCTACCTATTATATTGATTGGTAAGGCGCGATATTCAAATACAAATAAAGTTGTGTGGCAGGTGTGGTTTCGATCAATAATTCCAACATGCTAAAGGGCTCTTTTCAATATGAATTATACCTCATTGCACTACATTACAATAAAACGGGCCAGATGACAACATGGCACGCACGTTTCTGTCGACGAAGTATCTTGAAACTTAGAGTCCTACTGAAGTTCAGCGTCTTTTTCGTCTCCAATTTCCTACAGCTAACCGGATTTCATGTGAGGGAGCAGAATATAAGAATGTGAACAAGCTCAATGTGCATGGGACACTAAGGAACAGACAGCCGGAAGATTCAGGCAGACCGCGAACTGCTAGATCACAAGTGAACATTGCTAGAGTTAGACATGCGTTACAGCAAGACCAAAGATCAGCTCAATCCTTTACCCAGCATTCCCCAATCAATCTTCTGCCAGATCGTTTGTAAATACTTGAATTGGTATCCCTACAAACTATAGTACCGTCATGGACTTTGCTGGATTTCAAATAGATTTATATTTCTTTGTCTTCAAGAAGTCAAGTATATTGTCGAGTATATTGATAATAATCGTATGGCACTACATATCGTAGGCCTATGGATTCCCTCTTTCTCTTTCCATTCTCTCTCCCCTCTCCCCTCTTTTTCCTCTCTCTCCCTCCTTTCTCTTTTTCCCCTGCACAAGGGGGTTTTGGCGGGGCCAAAATAGACAATTTTATTGATAATAATCGTATGGGATTGGATATCGTATGGATTCCCATCTTTTTCCCTCCGACATCCGGGCTCAGTTGTGGTGGATGGTCACATATGGTCATAATAGTGATTACCTGCATTTGGGGGCCATTTTGGACGTCATCTTGATAAAAAAACCACTTGGGGCCAGTTTATATTTTTGGGAACATCCTGATTATGTTTTGGGGTCATCTCAGGAATCTAAAAAAGTTGGTTTGGTTTAGTCCTGGGGATGCAAAGGACGTGCCTCTAGCTCCCCTAGTATACGGAGGCTCTAGAATCGCGATACTTTTTAAGGATATAAACAGATTTCCTGTGCGAAGGCGATATACGATGAAGTACAACATGATTTCAAACATTAATGCAATATGGTAATTGTCATGTATCCGTTTATTTTCATCCTGTTCCCTAAAGGCTATCTTGGAACCATTATTAGCTATTCGTTGCGATAATTGTAACGGCACAAAATTGGACGGATTTCCTTACCAATCTACCCAGAGGCAGAATACGTTATTGAAATCTGAGGAGTGTGGGTTATTTCAATCTAATCAGTTTCGGAATCGCTTTTGGACAATAATCTTGATAGTATGACATTGAAACCTTTTAAAAATAAGTTTCTAACAAGGCCGCTGTTTGAAAATAATGACGAAAATCTGTGTAATGAAAATCAGTGATTTTTTTCGGTACTTGGTATGGTGGTATAACTGGAATGTAAGTAAGACACAATCGGGGAATCATATGTATAGTTGCAAAAGTAACTATGTAACCATAATATATAAGTATGGTAACTCTACAGATCTCCAATTGTAACTAACTACAGATCTCCATTCACTGATCTGCAATCATAAATAACTACTGATACAATTGAGTTAATCAAAACTGTTTTGGTATGTAAAGAAACCTTTATTCGTTAGGTTAATAAACCAAAAGGAATATTTCAATCACCTCACAACTTTTGAAGATAATGCTCTTTAAAAGAAATATATCCGTTTTTCACTTCGTCCACGGGGGAGGTTTGGCTACTTCAAAGATTGAAAAGGAGTACACGTACCATGCATTCCTCAATGATAACTTTATAAAATAACGAACTTTTATTTAGGGAATGGGTTTTACCGGTGTGTCTATGGGCTATGGCCTGTATGTGATCTTAACGTGTCGTTAAAATTGATGTGGGATGGGACTGCTCTTGCTATATTTGCAATTAAACTTATTTTGTCCTGGTCATGTATGCCTTTTTGTTTTATTATGTTTATTACTGTTGTTTCTTGCTTTATTTTTTATTTACAACATGTTATTTTCTCTTTTTGGGATAACAGGTAGCATGAAAAGGGCTGTTTGGTATGCCCTTGGTTCTTCTGAAATGAGTTTACTGCGCATCTTTATCCCTTTACCTTGTTGCCTCCTTGACGATTCCAAGTTTCGGTTGCGAAGATGTTGGGGCGTGATCCTCGCTCATGCGTGAATGCGTTCCAAAGGCTAATGCTATTATCTCTCCATGTCATTAACCGTGTGTTTATTAACCGATGAGGTTTGGCTACATCAAAGATTGAAACGAAACACACGGTTAATGACATGGAGAGATAATAGCATTAGCGTTTGGAACGCATTCACGCATGAGCGAGGATCACGCCCCAACATCTTCGCAACCGTATAACTGCTGCATTCGCAAGTATACGGCGCACAAGGAGTGTACGCAATACAATTATTGATGCAATAAGGACCAGTGCTGAAACTTGTAATCGTCAAGGAGGCAATAAGGTAAAGGGATAAAGATGCGCAGTAAACTCATTTCAGAAGAACCAAGGGCATACCAAACAGCCCTTTTCATGCTACCTGTTATCCCAAAAAGAGAAAATAACATGTTGTAAATAAAAATAAAGCAAGAAACAACAGTAATAAACATAATAAAACAAAAAGGCATACATGACCAAGACAAAATAAGTTTAATTGCAAATATAGCAAGAGCAGTCCCATCCCACATCAATTTTAACGACAAGTTAAGATCACATACAGGCCATAGCCCATAGACACACCGGTAAAACCCATTCCCTAAATAAAAGTTCGTTATTTTATAAAGTTATCATTGAGGAATGCATGGTACGTGTACTCCTTTTCAATCTTTGAAGTAGCCAAACCTCCCCCGTGGACAGAGTGAAAAACGGATATATTTCTTTTACAGAGCATTATCTTCAAAAGTTGTGAGGTGATTGAAATATTCCTTTTGGTTTATTAACCTAACGAATAAAGGTTTCTTTACATACCAAAACAGTTTGATTAACTCAATCCGTGGACGAAGTGAAAAACGGATATATTTCTTTTAAAGAGCATTATCTTCAAAAGTTGTGAGGTGATTGAAATATTCCTTTTGGTTTATTAACCTAACGAATAAAGGTTTCTTTACATACCAAAACAGTTTTGATTAACTCAATTGTATCAGTAGTTATTTATGATTGCAGATCAGTGAATGGAGATCTGTAGTTAGTTACAATTGGAGATCTGTAGAGTTACCATACTTATATATTATGGTTACATAGTTACTTTTGCAACTATACATATGATTCCCCGATTGTGTCTTACTTACATTCCAGTTATACCACCATACCAAGTACCGAAAAAAATCACTGATTTTCATTACACAGATTTTCGTCATTATTTTCAAACAGCGGCCTTGTTAGAAACTTATTTTTAAAAGGTTTCAATGTCATACTATCAAGATTATTGTCCAAAAGCGATTCCAAAACTGATTAGATTGAAATAACCCACACTCCTCAGATTTCAATAACATATTTTGCCTCTGGGTAGATTGGTAAGGAAATCCGTCCATTTTTGTGCCGTTACAATTATCGCAACGAATAGCTAATAATGGTTCCAAGATAGGCTTTAGGGAACAGGATGAAAATAAACGGATACATGACAATTACCATATTGCATTAATGTTTGAAATCATGTTGTACTGCATCGTATATCGCCTTCGCACAGGAAATCTGTTTGTATCCTTAAAAAGAAAATAAATGACATTGGGCATCAAATTGCTTCTTCCATTAAATTCTTCAATTGCAAGTATCGAGATTCAAGAGCCTCCTTATACGAGGGAGCTAGAGGCACGTCCTTTGCATCCCCAGGACTAAACCAAACCACCTTTTTAGATTCCTGAGGTGAATCCCAAAACATAATCAGGATGTTCCCAAAAATATAAACTGGCCCCAAGTGGGTTTTTCCAAGATGACGTCCAAAATGGCCCCCAAATGCAGGTAATCACTATTATGACCATATGTGACCATCCACCACAACTGAGTGTGTGGGAGTAGGAGATGATCTTACTCTGGAGTGACCTTACGTTATGGTAGTGATCAGGAAAATAATAACGTCCTGGCTGATATACATGACATTGGACACCAACCATGGCCTAAGAATGCGTGATGTCAATGATGTAATGATGTCTTGTGATCAAACAATAATACAATTTTAGCGATATTCAAGTAACCTAATTTTAATAAGGGTGTGGTAGATAGCATTTATAAAAGCTTTAATAAGTTTTCAATAAATCATTGTTGTCATCAAAGTAAGTCACACACTTAAAATTGTTTATATCGGTATATTTTTATTGGAAGGAGGGGTCAATGAACCCCTCCTATGATAGCATACGCACTTGTTATGGAAGCTTTTTGTACCAAATAGGTTAGTAAGACGAGGTCTAAATGAGGGTTTGTTTGTCACTAACTATCCAGAATTCAGCTGCTTGGATGTCAACTTCATACAGTACATTTTGACAGGCTATACATTATCTATGAAAAGACATACATGTGATGATTAACCATCTTGGTGATTAGGTAAATATATACTCTATATATAAACCAACTATTTTTCATTAAAGGGGGATAACCCTATTGGTTTTGGATATGGATTGTCTTTAAAATTACATAATAATATCAAATATCGCCCCCTTTATGCTGCTTTGTGAAAAAACGAGAGCATTTTCAGCGTAAATGTGAATAAATAGCCAAATTTGCAATCCAATACCTTGGTATACGTGAATTGCATTCTGGGCAGGCAAGCAACAACAACAATTCCCGTTCGTATGACGAATGCTGACATGCTGTACAATGCCCGGCCCGTATTGAACAGAAAATATTTGTGTTTTTTTCGTACCGTTTCAGAAAAAAAGGAAACAAAATATATTTCCCCTTGCAATATGTACATTTCAAAGGAATATAAAAAAGTTTGGGTTAACAATGGAGAGGAAAAAAAACCTTCTGATACCCGGTTTTGAACCGGGTACCTCGCGGGTAACAGCATAATGCGCTACGCCGCACCGTCTCCTCAGCAGTTAGTGTGGTTCGCTTTTTTCACAGAATGTGTATAACGCGAAACCAAAGTAGCTGTTGAGGAGACTGTTGATTCGCAATTAATTCCCTCCCCAGAAATCCGAAGTAATTTTTTGTATTTACAAACTGGTAGCCTGTAAAAACCGCTGTGTTTCATGATTTCTCCGGAAATACATCGACTTGGAGCGTCAAATTTCAGGATAGTAATGACAAGAATAGTATCTATTATGTGATACCAAAACCTCAGTAACAATGAAAAAAATCGGGGGGATGATGCTGTCGGTTACGGACCTTTAAGGTAAAGAAGACGTATAAACAGTGATTGGAGTGCCAATCTCTCTGTCCAGACTCCTCCTCCTCCATGTAATGTTGTTATCGTGAATTTGCTACACTACCTCCTAAGCGAGTCTGTTACCTCCCCAGCATTTATGAACACCGGTACCCATTTCTACACCTGGGCGGAGAGGCGTAATCGAGATTAAGTGCCTTACTCAAGGACATAACACGATGGCGTCGCCGTGGCTCGAACCCGCAACCTTCCGAGTATTAGTCGGAGCCCGTTCCGCGCTCAGCCATTGTGCTCCCGTACTAATGTGTTTCATTATTATGTCCTAATAAATTATACGTGATGATCCATGTTTGTAAGGGGTGGGGTGGGGGCAATGATATATTTTACAAATGTTGCGGCAATTGCGACTAAATTCGTGGTGCCGAAGGGGTACATCAATTTTACAACACTTCTGTCAAAGTCGGCGAAAAATATTCTTTTTTTTTGTCTTATTAGGGGAAGAGGGTGGCACAGTACATCAATCACCTTTTGGTTACATGAATTATACTCGTGTGAAAACAAAATCCAGGATAGGGCCCAGTGTTTGAGTGGGCCCATTTACATAAATATGGGACTAGATCAACAGATCAAAACTCGTCCGGCTGTTGACAGCCGGTTCCGTCCGGTTTCTATTGTTTTAAGCAATGGGAACCGGACGTTACTGGCGGCTTTTGATTTAATACATTAGGTTGTCAAAATCGTTCAAAAAATCATGCCCAGATAACATAGATTGTACAAATCAGCAGGAAAGCTATTAGCACAGTTTTCCTATATCAGTATTGGAACATTTTATTTCAGCAGTGATGTGCTGAAGAAGAATGAAAGCATTGACCAACGTGTAGTAAAGTGGTTGTGAGAAACACTATTTTGACTAGTATTTTTGTCTTACCAACCGAACTTCTTTTTAAGCATTGTAAGAGTAAACAAGTTTGTTTTTAAATCTTGGCACCAAGTACCAAGCATACTCTGACACCTTTTTGGGGAGTAATCTACAAGAAGATGAATTCCCTAATTCCACGGATCAAGCAGAGGATTATGTTGCCCCAAATTCGAACATCAGCGCACATAGTAATCAATTGATTGTGTCTCTTGTTCTGCCGTCCTATTAGAGAGTTGTAATTTACTTGGAAACTTTTCTTCTGTGTTCTAGGTTTGGTTTGGCTTTATATTAATCAAAATGTGGTTGCTCGTAAAATCACATAAGCTCCCATGGAATAAAGTTAAAAGTAGATTACTGTGTCTCTACGTTAAGGGGACTGATTTAAATCATGGGGTTTAGTGACGTCATTTTTCGTTTGTTGCACTTTTTTGAAGTGAATCACCACTCTTCAAAGTTTCATTTATGGATTTTCAAATTCTGAGTACAAATTTTTTTTTTTAATAAGCAAGATTTCCAAGGGTTTTATAGTTTTAACCGCGTTTTATGTCGTTGCTATGGGCATATTGCACGACTTATATTTGTACTTCATGAACTACAGTTAATTGTGTGCTATACCAGTATTCGTGACATTTGTATTTTGCATGAAGGTCTTTGTATAAAGTGTTAAATTGCTGCTTATAAAGACTATTACAACCTCTGAATTTCATATAGCTAAAATATATATGCCACAAAATTTACTGCTCTAGTATAGTTGAATAAACTCTAGTTTGAAGGCCGATCTGCTAGTCAAACATTGGCCAACATTTTTGTACTGTTACAAAATTAACTACTGGAATAATTATTTTGAAGAGTTTTTGTATTGTGAAGGAAGGGAAACATAAGTAAATAGTAAAAATTCAACCACGCGCAATCGAGGCAACACATATTCTGATAACAATAGCCATCTATCTGGCTATAGGATATCACCAATATCATGTTTTGAAATGTTGAAAGTAATAATTATTTTAAAAACCAAGAGTTAGAAGATTTTTGTCAAATAAACAATAATCTTAATGGTGCCCTTGTGACTTCATGCTCATTTTGTGGGAGCAGGTGATTGTGATTAAAGGCTTTCTGACTCTGGTCAGATATCTTGCTCTTTTTCTACTTTCATGCGTGTTTTGAAAAACAAACAAAAACGTATCACGAGTAATCTACGCAAGAAGATGGATTCACTAATCCATAGATCAAAGCAAGGATAATGTCGCCCCAAATATCAGCGTGCAGAATAATCAATTAATTGTGACTCTTTTTCTGTAGTTTAGTCAGTTGTATTTTATATTTTAATCGGAAACATTTCTCATGTGTTCGTTTAAATGAGTCTTATCTCTGATTAAGTTTGTATCTTGCTTCTGTGTTTATTTTTGGCTTTCTATTAATCAAATCTTGGTCGCTCGTTAAATCACATAAGCTCCCAGGGAATAACTTTAAAAATACGTTACAATTTCCCTACGTTAATGATTCATTTCGATGCGTACTTGTTTGTAACTTGCTATCTTCTGATACTTGCTGCTATGCTCTAGCTGTTCTTTCATATTTGCCCAAGAATACGGGTTTGTTTGTTTCCATTCCTGTCAACCAAAAAGTGATGCAATCGTGTGCTCCTTCCATTGTAATGTGCTTCCTCAGGCAATTCTTTGTTTAATTGACAAATTGTGTGATGTAGGCTCCTAAACATCAACGGACATTTGTATCTTTCAATTAAATTCAACTGAGCACTACTCCTGAACAATAAACATATTCCTAATATGATTGAAAACGGCATTGGATACAAAAATGAAAATATTTCAAACTTTTGTCCTTGAGTGTATTATACCAGACATAATCAAGGAATCAATTTGGATCAGGAGACGGGGACCCAACATCACGAACTATACCTATGTCAAGGGTATGATCTTCTCCAGGCTAAAAATACACCCTATTCTGTCGGAATATGTCGAACTGAATGTAAGGATCAACAATCATCACCCTAAGGCATTCGACCATAATAGTTGAAACCGTCAATAGTGTGTACAAGTTTCAAAAGACTTTTTTCTTCTTTTTTCTTAAGCTAGCTAGCTAATCTAAGAAATAATAATATTCTTTTAGATATGGACAGGATTTGAAAAAAAACCACAAGCAATTGCAGAACACCATGCTAGAATGCCCAATGATTGAAATATATCTAGTATTAATAATAATAAAACAGCATTTATATAGCGCATTGTGAATCTCAGATTCTTCAATGCGCTGTACAGATATAAAAACTACCAAACTTAATTTACAATATATGATTTTAACTTAAGAATTATACAAACAATACTTTTCATAACAAATGTTTAGCTGGGGGAGTTCTGACCGCTCTAGTTGGAGCACCCGTAAATACAGCTGGACATTCCTTGTAAAATGCGGCCATCGGGCGGCACACTTAAAGCAATAATGTGTGATTTGCATAAGAAATAGATTCCTATTTATAGTTTTCACTGATAGCTACTGATCTCATTATCCCTTTTTAATATCGAGCCAAACAAATGAGGTAAATATGAGAAAGTTGATATTTAATTCCAGCGTATACAACGCGTGTATTAGCTCGCCGATCATATTATATCATGATTATCGGGAGTTTCTCGCAGCTGATGGGGTGAACTAATAAGACGTAAGACGAACAGCGATATACACACAGTTTATGCGTCAAATCGATATACAGCGCCTACAATGCGTGAATAATCTTGCCAATCGTATTATTTCCGTGGTTATTGATGGGGGTGTACAAACAAGACGTACTACGAATAGCGATATGCATACAGTTTATACGGCACGTTACTGATTGAATGTTTCAATGGTACACGCACGCGCTGTGTTTATTCAACACTCGACCGGTGAGCTCTCGGTTTTATTATTAAATTATTATTTTATTGTTAAATTTTACTCTAATTAAAGCACTTCATGCTTAGTCTTTCACAGGGCATTTATGTACGCCAATGGCCATTACAATGGTGCAAAGAGAAGAAATTCGAAAAAAAAAAATGAGCGCGATGCTGTGAAGCAAATCATACATTATGTCTTTAAGGGGGTAGTTGTATGGTCATGTGTTTAGGCACGTTACATTTACACAGCATGGTCTTATATTGTTGATGTTGTTTACTATTTTTGTACTTATTTTGGTATCACTGGATAAAAGCGACAAATAGCTGCTTTTAATTAGAACAATATAGGTTTGGTATCGAAATTTATAAAGGTTAGTAAAGCCCCCTACCTTTTGTGTCCAAACATGCGTCAGTAAGACAGGACATAAAAACAAGATATCAAGAGAAATCTCCTTAAGAATAAGTGAGTGGATTTCCCAAATCCACAACGACCACATTTCAAAGAGCGTACACACATCTCTTGTTCCGTATTCTGATATCTTCGTTATTTTGTCAGTAAGTTCATTCTTAAAAGAATGAACGTGCCCGTTTCCTTGCGTACATGCTTAACTATGCCTTCTCCCTGATTGAGTGTCTATCTCTTCGGTGTATATTTGACAAGGTTTAACATTAGCGCAGAACAATTGAATGAAATTTGAAAAACTTAATACTTAAAATCTCGAACTAAATTATAATGGTGGCTTTGATAATCAAATGTCGGTTGCCAGGAAAAGCACGTAAGCTTCCGCTGATTAATGGTAAACATGGGTTAAAATCGAACACCGAAGAGCAATCTCCAAAGCCACCATGCTGTACCGAATTGTCAACCATCTCAGCTGATCACTTCAAACACCACCACCAGGGGGCAACTCTCAGAGGTTCCATGTTCCATTCTCCCGCACAGCTTTACTGCAAGGCTCTTTCTTCCCAGACACTATCCGACTGTGGAACTCATTGCCCCAGGAAGTTGTGGAGTCACCAACCCTAGACGTCTTCAAGTCCAGCGTGTGCGGTGTCTCCTTCACTTAACCAGTCCACTTTCCAGTCATTTTTTTAGCTGCACATTCACCTTGTATATAGTTTTGGATCAGCACCAGTCCTTGTCTGCACTTGCTCGAATGCACTACAACTAATGTGCGAGTATACTTCAGCTGAGGTTTCTGCACAGTATTGGAAGATGATGATGATGATGAAAAAACAACAGCAGAGCGAGAAGGAGGTGAGTGCCTGTCTTGTGCGTTCGGTGTGTGTCTGGGAGTAAATCACTGGGAGACATTTTTTCTGTTGGATTACAGATTTTCATATATTTTTCCACCGATCACGGATTGTTGTTGCTTCGATTGTGTGGGTTGGATTGAGACTGTTTATACATTGTTGACAGCACGTACTATTTTTAACATATCACCAGTTCTAGCTACAAAAAAGCTACCTCCTTGTTTTCATGTTTTGGATGAATGTATTTTTCATGATTCTGTTTTCTACTTTTGCCAACAGCAAAGTATAACGGGTAATCTCCGCAATACTAAGTGGATTTTCTAAATCCACAGCATCCCCGTTTCAAATTACCGTACCGTTATATTTATTGACTTCTAAGGCAATAGAAACAAATTAGTTCAATCTTTCGACGCTTTGTCGATCCTTATTATTTATGAAATCAATTATTTACTATTTTTAATTGTGATAACGTACCGAATTTTGCATGTAGTGATATTGACCAATATAAATATAGCGTGAATAATTCTGATTAATTAGTTGATAGTTCATTGATAACAAGCAACGAAGCAACGTCGATGATCGATCCAAAGATCGAACAAAATTGTTTCTGGTGCCTAACTCCTGTCCTGTTGGTTCTGTTTTATAATCCAATCCCAAAAGAAAGTATCCAGTTTGATTTTGGTCCATAAGTCAAAGGTGGGTTCTTAAATCAAGACCTATCAAAATCATGTTACAGATAAATTTATTCCGTACAGTTTGATACCTCATTTGTCCAAATGGATACAGAATTGTTGACACAATGACCTTTTGAATGCACCTACCCGGGATTTTAAAGCTACGGTAATTCCTATTGATGTAGTTTTCCTGCTTCTCAAGATTCTTCATAAAGGTACATTGTACACCATAACATAGACGGACTAAGACTCTATGACTTTATGTGCAATAATTCTTTTAGTCCTTCCTCAATGTTTTACCCTTCACTCTTCTGGTATGTCCTCCTGCTGCATCAATGACTACCAGACATTTGTGGCGCATGCTCTCAGTGAAACAAAATGAATATTGAGCAGCAGGTCCAAATCAATAGCAATTACTGCAACTTTTAAAATTAAGGTAATGACATTCAAAATGTAATTTTTGTCATCAACTCTGTATCGATTTTGTAAATAAGGTATCAACCTATGTGGAATAAATTTATCTATAACATGCTTTTGGTAGGTCTTGATTTAACACCCCTTTGACTTATGAAACAAAATTAAACTGGATACTTTCTTTTTGGGATGGGTTTATATATATATATGTCTCGTCTTGTTGTGTGATTTTCAGATGTTGTTTGGTGTAGAGGTGGTAAGGTTACTATGTAAAGAAACGTGCCAGTTCCACTGTATGATAAAACTACATGTTCTCGTTGATTGGGTTTCTATCCCTCGTCAGCGGTTGGTACATATTTGACAAGGTTTAACACTAGCACCACACAACATAATACAATTTAAACTACAGATTACCTGCGCCAATAAGTGGTGGCTTTGTGTTCTCTCGGTTCCCAGTGAAATCACATAGGCTTCCGGTAAATTAAAATAGGTTGCAACTTATTTTAGCAGTTCGTTTTAATGTATATTCATGAGCCTAAACAAAAAGCTTACAACTAAAAGACAAACGGGGTGACTAAGCCGCTCTGCGACTCTATGTCATCTGGCTCCCTTGAAGAGTCATACATTTCTTGACTCCGTGGAAAGGTCACCATTGATGACTCTACACAGGAGTCATTTGACTCCCAATATGGAGTCATTTTAGACATAGAGTCACGTAGTGGCTGGGTTCTGCTTCTAGAGTAACCCAGGCCCGAATCAAACCTCTAGTAAGCAGTTGACACCTGCGTGTAGAGATTTATACTACGGTACATGTTTTATTTATTAATTTTATAAATTTTTTGAAATAGATCACTAATTTCCGGTACTAGTTCTTCTTTCGATCCAAATACACGATGTTTTCCGGTTGTAGTGTAATAGTTTCTCATGATCTAACCGTTGTAGGTAACCGCTGTGAATATGCAAAACGCTTTTGAACCCGATTGATCATGATCAAGTAGATTGATCAGATATCTTATAAATAATTTTATTTCCAGCAAGTCATTAACCTATATTTTAACCGCCCATCTTATTCAAACCAGACAGCAGTTCAGCTGATCAAATGCAAACTATATACATACTTTTTGTTGAAGTAAAAAGTGATAGTTCCGTGATATTAAGGAGTTACCTCGTGACGTTATTATTGCAAATGTTAAGTGTTAATTTCGTCCAAACGTCACTACCGTGTACCGTCTCCAGTTAACCAATTCCCTCTGATAAATACCAATTCAATCTTTTGGCGAATATTGTGGACTAACATTTTGTGGACTAAGTTTTCTTCGTCTCTGTTTTCAAACGGATTCCCATTATTCCGCCATTGTATGATCCCAAAGGTCTACCTTTTTTTAGCTGTAATACTCTAATCAAGTAACTTAGATAACTCCAGATATGATTATATCAATAATAGAATTAGCAATCTCGTTTATGTCATCACCTTCAAGGATGATACCAGAGAAGTGGCGAGAATTTTTTTTTATGTCACCAGTGTGCAGAAATCTGCCTACCCTCGTTTTCCTCGGTCTGTCTGGTTCTCTCAGATATTATGAATTAAAACTACTTTACACAATTGGCCATTGATGACCCTCGAGTTTATTGAAACAAAGCTAATTTAGTAGCGTACAAAATTACATTGACGACCAATTAAAATTAAATACAATCAATAAGTGACATTTTGTATACATTTTTTGTTACAACATGTACTAATACTATTGTCTAAATTGTAAGATATATTTTCTGTTCCAACCTGCACTTAAGCCTTGACAAAAGTATTCAAAAGTGTATACATAATTATGATTGAGTGGCTTTGATTCTATTCGTCCATTCCCAACACCTTTAAGGGTACTACAAACATTTTGTACAAGGATATAATAACATGAAGACTACCCCTTGCCGACAGAGAACAAACAGACTTCGCCTATCTGCTAATGTTAAAGTTGTTGGTGGCTCTGAATCGAGTCGTTCACTGAAGGTAGCCCCCTTTTTATTGCGAATTAGACCCGCTGGTTTTAGCGGGTCGGACAATCAAGCAAGACGAATACATAATCGGGCCGTGTTCTTTACTCCATCGTCCCCTGGAATCACTGAAGAATGACAAGGTGATATTCATAAACCAGATAATTGAGATGAGCGTCACGACCGCCCACCGTGAGATTTGATCTTGTAAATTGCCGGTACTCGATGCTATTGTTATAATTGGTAATAACTTCTAGTCCAGTTACGATCATTGTAATCGATGACCAAACTTATTGACCACTTGAACAAAGCACTTGAAATTGGTCACCGCAAATTGCTATTTGAATGCTTGATCGATCTCGAGGTCATGTTTCTCCGTCCAGGTCTTTGAATTTCATCGGTTAGCTAAGCTTGTTTCGTCCCGGGTCGTCCTGCGCAGCTCTATCGCGTCTACAACGCAACTCCCTTATCAACCGATAACAGTAAAGAAGTAGTACGTGGCTCTGAAAAGAGCCGTTTACTGTCACGCAGCTCCTTTGGGTTTATTAAATAAATAGGCTGTCCTTTGCCTATGAGGTCAGTGATCATACAGAATGACTTCAGATCATTTGGATGCGTGATGAGTGTATATCATTTTGTGTGAACGTGGTAGAGATTAGCGGCGTTGTGATTGGTTGCTTTAAAAAGAGAGTATTTGACCGTTCCAAGCTTGTAGACCGCAAACCCGCAAGAAAACGTACTAATTGTTAAAAACGCATTATATGCAGAATTTTAACTGGGCCATATGGAAGAACAGGAGAAATCAAGTTTTCAATGAACATCTAGAGTATAACCCTATTAATGGCTTTCATTATCATATCTGAAGAATAACTACATGAATGTCACGAAAGTTATGCATTTTTGTCATGGGACGGAAGCGTATCAATATATATAGCTTATTTTGGTATTATTCGTGTACTTTCTTGATTTATCCAAATTAATCCACGAAATGCAGTAAAACCAGGGATGAGATTTCTCCTCGGATAGGAGGAATTCCTCCTATTTCAAATTTTCTGTGCAAAAGTATAGGAGATCCTTTTAACCATTTCCTCCTTTTGGCAAAACTCCTGTCGCATGCCTGAAAACTGATCCCGGCCTACGGTAAAGAGAAGTTGTTTAAACACTTTAATACCATTCAAGCTAGATTCTCGTTATGAGATGACCATGGTCTTTATTGTAAGGAGAATTCCTCTTTGCTTAACAATTTTGTGAGTGTTGGTTTATTATTTACCCTTCGGCGTCAGGAATACCTTCTAGCAGAGAAACTACAGTCGAACATCCAAATCCACTTACATTATATTTACCTTGGCTATTGACGACGTAGTTATCAGATTTCATAACGGCGTGAACAGGGCCATTCAAACAACATTAAGTGCTCCATTTAAAATGTCATGTTTTTTCTATATCGGCTGTTTTATTTGTCAAAAAACATAGTGCTCCCATGCCTTAGCTCATAAAGATTATAAAGAAATAAGTGTTATTTTCTTTTTAAATAGTGTGTATTTACAATGCATTCAGCATGGAGCTAATTCAGCACAATATAGAGCATTACATTGTTTTATCTGCGAATTTCTAATACAGGACGTATCAAAATGATTGGTACTCTTCATGTTTTATGTTTATTGAAAAGCCTGCCTCTTCCAAATACAACATTGATAATAATAATAATAATAATAATAATAATAATAATAATAATAATAATAATAATAATAATAATAATAATAATAATAATAATAATAATAATAATAATAATAATAATAATAATAATAATAATAATAATAATAATAATAATAATAATAATAATAATAATAATAATAATAATAATAATAATAATAATAATAATAATAATAATAATAATAATAATAATAATAATAATAATATTAATAATAATAATATTAATAACATTAATATATTCCTGGATACTGATTGACTTTGTTTATCGCGATTCCTATCTGTCATGAAATAGATTAAATTACTCGTGGTGCATCACAATGTGCATTACCTGGCCAAATCAGAACAGCTTTAGCGCTGATATGGTTTTTATCTGTTATCCCATTCGTTATACAGGGTGTCCCATAGAAATGTTTACCGGGTTAATGAATTTGGACATACATTGAGAAATAAGTATCAGATTCCAAACCTTTACCAAGTTTTTATATACTGCACGTTTTTCTACGGATTATTCAAGATCAAAAACACATTATCTTTATCAGCTACCTAGGCAGTGAATATACAGTACACTCATGAGAACATTATCTACTTATGGTCTCTTCAAGAAACTTAAACTGACTTGCATTGTCCCTGTAACGCATCTGAATTCCTCTTTACCGATTATGTTAACCTGAGGACATAGGATGTGGCAGTGTAACATGAAGAGTTGGTTCACCTTCTATATGCAAGCTTTATATTTTAGTCGCTGTACGCTGAGCAATTGGTTGCTGACTAATGAGATCGCTTCGTATTCCTGGCGCGACAAAGTACGCCCACTTTTATTGGATAAACATGATAAACATTAAACTCCCTGAAGTTGACTGAATCGATGGTCATGTAGATAATGTTGCGGATCCTAAACAACATACTTATATGTTTTGAACGTGATAACGAAAGTGTATTAAGTACGAGGGGCAGTCAGTATGTTTTAAGAGTTGACTCGTGACGTCATTTGTGGATTGTTTTCATGGCATTTCTCAATGATTACATAAACACTGTACCTTTGTCTTTCAAACAACACATGTAAAAATTATATCATACACATGATTACGCAACAGCATTAGCATAAAATCAATAGTCTAGTGACACTGCCAAATCACGCAAAAAGGCGGGCCTTTTAAATTGCAGAAAAAACACGTGTTTACAATGTCCGAGAACAGCAAAAGTACAAGGTGCATATGGCTAGTTTTGGGCAGGAATAAACACTAGGTCCTCAGTTTGCATTTGGTAAAATATGAGACTTGCCATTAAACTTAGATAGAAATAGGACGTCTGGAAACTTCAACAAATTTAGGGCTTGAATGGAAGCGAAATTATTCTGCAAAAATGGCGAATATGAAAAAGCAGTTATTACAAATTACATCAATTATCTCCAAAATGAAACAGACTAAAATATAATGACTGGTCACGTGTGAGAGCTGGTACTCAGTGCGATGATAACTGGTGCAAATCAAACAACAATCTGCGCATGCGTAGGTGGGATGACCGATACAACATGGTGGAAATGCACGAAAATTGCAAAATTCCATGTAAATAGGGCCTAAAATATTACAAAATGCTATGAAAATTGTAATTTAAATATTCATATGAATTTTTATGGATGATCTCAACCCGAAATGAACAGAAAAGTTTTAAAAATAAATTTCTCATTCAAACGATGGCCTCTCTTTGTACCACTACTTTTTGTATAAATGTAACAATGGTAGAATAACAGTTATATTTTAATCACGGATTCAAATATTTTCTAGGGAGACTCCCGTTTAAATGTTTGGAGATTAGTCAACAGAACTTGCAAAAAAAAAAAAAATTTCCACGTTTGCTATTTTTGGCAATATCAAGATTTTTAAAGAAAGAAAAGCCTTGTTTTTGTCAAAAATAAGACATATTTGACCACGCATTTTAAATAAACTAAAACCTTTACAGCCCAACAAACATGGTTTAATGAACTGGTAGTTTGTGTTCTATTACTGTTCCAAAAGGCAGCATTCTCCATTCTTTAATTCCCGAGAAAATATAGAAAATACAACAATACCTCATTTCAGCCTCTTATTTCCCTTAACAAAAACATCTCAATTTAACCAGGTGACTCTAGACCATTGATTTTATGCTAATGCTGTTACGTAATCATAAGTGTGATATAATTTTTACATGTGTTGTTTGAAAGACAAAGGTACAGTGTTTATGTAATCATTGAGAAAGGCCATGAAAACGATCCACAAATGACGTCACGAGTCAACTCTTAAAACATACTGACTGCCCCTCGTATATAGTGAGTGTGTGTCATTTAACAAGTTCGTCGGTAACACACATTGGTTTTAGAGCTGCACTTTAAAAACAGTGTTTAATAGCATTTAAACCCCTTTCTTTTTGCTCTTGTCTTTACTTTCTAAGCGTGCTTAGGGTATTGATGTTTTTTATGCATTGGATATTGATGTTTGCGATTTGTTTAGCTTTAAAATATGTTTACGAATTAAAGACAATATAACGTTCAATAGTTACCTGTAAACACGGTTTGATAACATAATCGTGAAAAGTATTATTTTACATGGAAGTTCCGCATACTGCCCAAACGTGAACTTTGGAATTGAATGTATTTTTACAATTTGATCAAATCGTTTCAGACATCATCATTGATAATTGTGTTTGTCATTGTATTCCCAGACAATAAACTTTGTCACTAGAACCAAAGTCTTTGTGACTGAACTTTGAAACAGAGCAGTAAATAGAATATGTACATGTATAACTAGATAAAACAGGTTACTAACAATATCATAGAAAGTTGCCTTCCAGAATTTGACCGATTTCATCCAAATCCTTGTGTTTTTTATCATTCAAATACCAACATCTTCATTAGTTTGCATCACATTTTAATCATCATGTTTAGGCCAACATAGTCGTCACTAAATACTGTTTATAGTATACTACAAAAAACTCTCAAAGCTGACATTCCGCGCGGGCATTATTTTCATTTTGCATGCTGGGGTCATATAATTATGTGGTGTCAAATATCTGCACGATCTCTACGGTTATCTCGTAGTGATGATCATGATCAGCGATTAAATGAATAAATCGCGTCTAAAATTCTGACAACTAGACAGAAAATGCCGTATTGCGCAGGTCGGCTACCAATCACGGCGCGCATTTGCCATGACGTCAGACGCGAACTAGTCTTTTTATCAGTGAAATAAAGTTCATACATCATATATCATAAACATGCGTGATAGTTCCACACAATGGTACAACTGGAAGTTTGGAATGGAACTCATAATGGTAACTGTTGCAGAGTGTGACTTTATGAATTTATTTTTGTGTCATTGCTCTTAATTCCACCATACAATTCACTTGAACTCAAACGCGATAATTCGTATGGCTACGTGTACTTCAACAAATTAATTTACTTATACAGTATGAGACGAATCATTACAATGCGAAGAGACTACCGTTCTTCTCCAGGAAATAATAACCTCAACATGCTATTGCTATTACTGGTTGAATTTCTTGTCATCTTTAGCACAGGTAGAGCATACTTATGTATCAGATTTATACTCCTCGCACTATGTAACAAGAACTACTAAGGGCGGAGCGTAGCTAATATATTTAACGTCGTGTGTTGTATATTAATGTTGTAGCTAATGTATAGCCATGTGTCTCCGCTGCTATATGTAGGGTCCTACAAAATATCTCCCGTAATTACTTATCCAGTAATTATATTGTGCCATTCCATACAAACATGCTGTTTGGGTTTTAAAAAATGTATCCCTAAAATTGAGCAAAAATTATTTATCTCCGATTAGCGCACGTCATTTGAGTGTACATGTAGGCCTAGTACATATATGCAAGAGTTTTACAGGATAAAAAAAAACACCTATGATTAACTCTCGCCTCACATGCGTATTCTATTTGTTTTCAGTAATATTAAAATACGCACTCCACTTGACGTGCATGTTTGTCGTAAAAATTGGAAATTTTAGCTTGGCGTATACAAAACATTTGAATTTGAATAAAATTATATGAAAATCACTATTCAACTCTGAATATCATTTTTGAACTGAGTATAACTATATAGCCTAACCTTTATAGAGAGGAAGATAATCGGCGGCTCATGATGCAGTCATGTCTACAGTAGAATTCATCTCGACCTTTGCAGGACTTAAACCCCATTAAAAGCTATTAAACCAAGATAACACTCATTGAAACAGCTCAACTGATTAAATCGGATCTTCTCTGGTTGTGCACATGTGTCTGTTTTATATGTGCGTATCGCTATGAGGTGCTATAATACAGTTTTAGTTGGGTAACTGATTATAAAGGAAACGCAAGGAAACAATGGTATGTTGACCTTTGTTCACGAAATGAGACAATGGCCTGCTTTTTGTTAACCAGCATTCTTGAAAATGAGCAACATAATGATTGTTGACTTAACACGGTTTGGAAATAATTTCTTCATATTTTTGGTGTTATCTGTCGTTTAAATATCCTTCCTAAAACACAAAAGTGCGACTATTTCCAAACACCTAAATTAGCTAAATATTTAGGACATGTTACAAAACTATATTTTCTAGAATTTCATAGAATAGTTTAAATGTAGCTTGTACCGTTTTTTTGTGGCATCTTTCAGAACGGAGCGGTCCGTTACCAATATAGCTCAATATTTTCGGTCAAATCTCCATTCAATTAACACGGGGAGTTGGCTAGCTATGAGCTAGCTATGCTTTGCCCTCACTCATATTCTACGAAAGTGCGACTATTTCTGAACATCTAACCTAGCTGTAATTTTAGGTCATGTTAGAGAATATATATTTGCTAGAAGTTTGGAGAATAGTTTAAATATTGGCCGGTTATTTTTCACACAGTGATGTTAACTAGGCAAATGCAATATACTTCTACCATACACTATTTTGTAAAGGTCGCGCGTCAATGGTGAGAGCACTGTGTATTGTGTATAGGAAAACGGACAGTAACTGCAGTATGTAGCTCCTTAGAAAGACACGGGTTAAACGTAAATTTACCTAGGCAGTTAGTAGAATATAATGATTTACTCATTCGTGTTACCTATGCCAATAAATTGATTTTAATGCAGGTCGGTAATTATTATGGTAATTACGCACAAACCGTATTCATGCAAATCAACATCTTTTAAGATTTTCTACGAGACATTTTGTCAAAACAGAATAAATGAACCGTTTTGAAAGTATTGTTTGCTATCCCTCTTTTAACCTTTTATGCTGTCCCTTAAAAAAACGTCAATGTTTTTCTTTTAGATGCATTGTGTCCAGGTACATCCTGGATAGAGGAAGGAGATTGGTGTTACTTGGTTGTTACTCAATCTGTTCAGGATTACAATGCAGCAGTTGCAACTTGTAATAATCTCGGATCTACAGTGACAAGCATACATTCTGAAGCAGAACAAACGTTTTTGCAAGGTTTGTAAAGTATTGTTGAATGATTTAACGAGAATATCTTTTTCATGGTCAATTGTATTCTAGCTTATTACAAACTCAATTAAAGAATGAGTTGTGCAAATATCATACTATTCAGTGTCATTATGTGCTACCATTAATTAGAACGGCATAACTCAAGTTATTTGTACTTGAACGGACCAACATTATTCATTTAACCTTTAATTTACTTACTATTTACACTCCGACCTATCATTAGAGAATGAATTTGGAGAAAACCTTTTGATAATACAAACTCTCGCTGAGCAGCAATACCTCTCCTCTAAGCTGTTAATCCGATAAGCTGATTATCTATTTGTTTTCATGAATTGGAAGACATTCTTTGATGTCTTACTGAGCTTAATCATCTGAAATTACTGGAGCGTGAGCCACCCAGGCTGGTGGCTCAGCATAGTATTTTATTAACAGAAGGTTTTCTCCAAATTCATTTCCTAATGTTGTCATGGTATTCTTTGATTTAGGTCAATTAGGTAGAAATGATATGTGGATTGGTCTCAACGATATGGAAATTGAAGGAGCATTTGTCTGGTCTGATGGAACATCGGTAGGTATATTAAATAAACATTTCTTCTATGCAAGTCCAATTGAAACACTTACTGTATGGGACGTTTCAAGAGCTACAGTCTGCTCTTTTCTTCAGCCAGATGATGCACTGATCTGCTTGATCCATCTGGATCCGGAGGCGGGCACCCAATCTATGAACAGAGTTGATGGCATATTCAAATTAAGCCACCTTTATGATATATTGATCACTGGTGATAAAGGTGTTACTTCAATCAATACCAACAAGAAGTTAACAGGCAACAACTCAAGCATATCAGTGCATCATCTGGCTGATGAAAAGAGCAGACCTTAGCTCTTGAAACGTCCCAATTGGACTTGCATAGAAGAAATGTTTAATTAATGGAATACTACAGTCCTGATGAACTTAATCAGTAAGTATCCACAAAAAAACCTAATTCCCAAACACTTGTTAGGGGGGCTGATGCAAAAAGGGGGCCCTAAAGTTTGTTGACCCTCCTAAGGGGGGCCCTGAGAAAATGACCACACATTTTCCTGGGGAAATTGAGTTTATATGCTTTTCTATTGGGTTGACCCATAATTTTCATATC
Source organism: Amphiura filiformis (assembly GCF_039555335.1). Classification (NCBI taxonomy): domain Eukaryota; kingdom Metazoa; phylum Echinodermata; class Ophiuroidea; order Amphilepidida; family Amphiuridae; genus Amphiura; species Amphiura filiformis. The sequence continues at coordinate 15,626,623 of NC_092645.1, forward strand.
AAAAAGGGGGGCCCTGAAATTTTTGAGGTCTGTAAAGGAGGGGGGGGGGGGCGGAAAATGTGTGCAATGATTTGGTTTTTGCATCAGCCTCCCCTAACAAGTGTTTGTGAACGGTCCGTATACGATCCTCCTCTGTGCGCTTGTGTGCCTTCTTTTGGTGTAGAGATGTTGCATATCGATAAACGTCACTCCGAAGATAGACATCGTTCAAGATGATAGAAACTGTTGCAGGTCAGTAAACAATTGTGATGCGATCAAGCAAATTCAGTCGGAACTCGGAAATATTGATTTTGAGATACAGCCAAATAAAGAAAAGATTTTCTTTTGTTCCGTAATGTTTTGGTAACACTTTAATTACTCATATCTTTGGAACTGGTTGTTCAATTTCAATGGGGTTTTCTGCAAAAGGCAGCTTTGTAAATACTTTTTACTATACTTTTCGAAACTGAAAATTCAATATTTCCGAATTCCGACTGATTTTGCTTGATCGCATCATCACAATTTTGTTGTGACAAGATAAAATCTGTACTATATGCGTCACCCATATACTATCAATGATTAGAGTTTAGGATCATAGCAATATATTATAACAAGAGAAGAAAATCACGGTTCAAGTACCTCACACACCAAACCCACCTGTATAGACTCCGTAAAAATAACGAATAAAGATCCTTTGCTCCGAGAAATTACCGTACTTTATCAACATTTGCCACCTAACATGTTGCATTTGTGTTATGATTTGCTATATCTCACACATTCCATTCTGGTGTTTTTTTATTACTACTATTTTGGTAGTTTGAATACGAGAACTGGAGTTTGTTTTCTCCAAATAATGGGTGTGGTTTATTAGTATGTGGCCAGGAGGAAAATTGCGTTGTCATGACATCCAGTGGATCCTGGAATGATGTGGAATGTGGCAGTGGTGGAAACGGCTATATTTGTAAAGTTGGTAAGGGCTTTACTTCTCGAAAACAATATATAATGTGTTTATTCTCTTATACATACTACGCATCGAAAATACAATTTGCACTTTTAAAATTTGACGCCATGTAAAGTTTAATGACCTTTCCCCCGACCATGTGACAATATTTTGATTTGGAAACAACAAAATTTGTGTACTAGAAACTTTAAGGATTACGAAGAAATAGCTAAATAGGTTTAAAATGCATGGAAAGCCCATATTTTAACTAGATTAATTGTATTCAATCTACGATACACATGCTTGGCAGATTATGAGTGCAGCCTGCGTAGTGCGGATCAATACATTAAAAACTGGTTTGACCCATTGATATGGTATTTAATCATGTCACATCACTATTTCTGGAGCGAATACACCTATCATGTACCTTTTTGACAACTGACTGATCCGTGTAATTATAAAACAACAAAATATAATAGTAAAATTCATACAAGGACACCCGTCAAAAATAAAATATGTCATTATTTTGTACATTATCAATAATTGGTTTTTTTTCAATCACTTTATGTATTTTATGATACTTTATTCATCTTCTTTTTAACATACAGGTGTTATTCAACTTACAACTATAATAACATCACCCCAAGCTACTTCATTACCGTCTATGATATCTACATCACCCTCTATGACTACGTCAGATGACAGTACTTCAAATTATATCACTACATCGAATAAAACAACGACGGAAGTTAAAACCAAAAGTACAAAGACTCCAGGTATGATATAAAAAAGAAAAACTAGGTCGAAGAAAATATTCTTTTTACACCTTTTAATAAAACGATTTGTTATAGTATTATAGTGTTAGTGGTACGCACCGAATGTCAATTTACAGAATCCTTTAAGGGATTTAAAATGAACGTTTTGAGCGTTTCGACAGTATTTTCTGTGGGACATGAGAGCACATCTGACATATTGAATTGCATTCTTAATACAAAGAATGTCTTTCTGATATCAAATAATTTTTATTCTTTGAAATTCACGATATAAAACAAATTTTATGACAAATTATTAAAATTTGATATTTTTCACATTTTTGATATATAACAGTCCTCGAATTAAATTGTATAAATCTAATGATATATCTTAAGGTGTATGTAGCTTGGAGGAAAAGCCGACGATCAATTGAACATTTTGACCTTTCATATTGAAGATATAGATTTTTTTCCACAAAAGACCTAATTTTTTTTGGTGTTTTGGGAAAACATCTATATCTTCAATACGAAAGGTCAAAATTTTCAATTGATCGTCGGCTTTTCATCCCACCTACACACACTTTAAGTATAAATCATCAGATTTATAAAGTCACTTCGAGTACTGTTAAATATCAAAAATATAAATTTTTAATCATTTGCCATAAAATGTGTATTACAATGCGAACTTCAAAAATTCAAAATTATTTGATATCAGAAGGACATTCTTCGTATTCAGAATGCAATTCGATATGTCTGATGTGCTCTAATGTCCCACAATAAATACTGTCCAAACGTTCATACCCCATCCCTTAATATTATTGACACTTCTTTCTTGAAAGATTTAACTTCGAGAGCTACATATATATTAACAGAAATAACGGCAAAACAAACAGGCGATCCAGGTAAACACGGAAACAAAGTAAATATAGGTAAGTGGAAGACTTATTTTTATCCAGATTTCTTTATTTGACATTATGACATCCTTATAACCCCATCAAAATTGACAGCCTTCATCTCCTTAAAATTCCGCTCAATGCGAAGTCTGAAGTACGAAGAAAAGTAATAAAAGAGCGCTGTTCCAAGAAACACAAACTTTTATAGAAAACGTTTAAATGTTGGCTTATTTAAAGATACGAAATGTAATAAATTCAGAAACTATTTTGAAAACTAACTGCAAAACATTGTCACATAATGCTAATAAATGTTGACAAAGTGTTTTGCAAATTTGTTGCCAAATTATTTTTTACAATAACATCACATTTTTGACAGTATTTTTTAAATATTGTTGTAGTATTGTTTTATTTTCGTTAACAAAAAAGAAACCGAGCATCAACTCACATGCAAGCTTTTATTTTTAATATTGAGCAGTATTTCCACATTTGAACAAAACCGAATTAAATTTTAAGAAGAACTTACGAAATTTCACAAAAGAAAATATAAAGTCCATTAACATTTACATTGTGCTGAATGACCCTTTTACGAACTTGAAAGAAAGTTGACGCATGCGTTATGTAATCGCCCATTTCTTCGTAATCGGTCGAATGCAGGTTAAATTAACGTACTATGCGCAATATGATGGATTATAGTCTGCTTTTATATTTTTATGAGACACCCTGTACAACACTATGTCCTACAATCGGACCACTCGTATTTATTTCTTTTTTTTTATTTTTGTTTTGTTCAATGATAGAATTGGTCATTGGGACAGTTGTTGGAAGTACGCTGCTGTTTGTTTTAATTATCGTCATCGGTGTTTTATTCATGTTCAAAAGAAGACAAAAGTAAGTTATTATATGATACAAGTGTCCCAAAACCTGATACTCTCCTGAAGCTCTGTCATTCATTCAAACATTTTAATATTTTGTTTAAATTGTATTTTCAATTAAATTCAAATTAAATTATTTAATTTCATTTAAATCTGCGCTACGACATCAATATTGGAAATATTGCATCAAATTAGATGTCAAAATGTACAGAAATAAATTCCAAATTTGACATACGATTAACCGTTTTAAAATAATAACCATTAAGGGAGAGGTAATTACCATGTTGTAGGTCTTTACATATGAATACATTGCACTCCTTTCTATTTCAACAGGCCCTCAAAAGATTCATCGCCAACAACTAACTTACACGCTTATGTTGGCCCTTATGATTTAACAATTGACGGTGATGATTATGTGACTATTCATGGAAATGGGTCAGTCAGATTTACGACAAATAATATCATCAACCCAGATTCCTCTCTAACAGTGACATACCAAAATGTTTCAACGACTTCGACGAACATATTCCCAATAGCCGATCCAACGGTAAACAGCTTTGACGATCAAACGTATGCGATTTCCTCACCTGGATACAATGAAGACACATCCCAGCAACAAATCAATGATCACGTGTCTGATGTCTGCGCTACAGCTATCACATCTAACTCTGGACAGTCTTCATTACATGAGAATCAAGAAACAGTTTACAGTGAACCAATTGATCCAGAATATAGTATACCGGTGTACATTTCACAAAATGAAAGTAAAACGATTCAGCCGATTAAGGATGCAACTATCGACGCAAGTAACGATGTAGAGGGCTGGGAAGAAAATGATCATTACAGTTCGCCAAACATATCCGAGGTAAAAAACAGTGCTAATTGCGTTCCAAAGTCTGACGCAGATGATACCATGGAGGGATGGGAGGATAATGCACTTTACAGTAACTCACAAGCACCTGGTACTGAATTCGATACCACACCAGTTACATCAACATCTTTGCCTTCAAGTGATGATAAATCAAATGAATTGAGTGCTAGTGACCAAACTTTTCTCTCGACAGATAGCAGGAACAATTGTGATCAAAATGTTCAGCGCAACCTTAACGTCACTTGTGATTTTAAGATACACGGTGCTGCTAATGAGCCACATTACTGTGAAATAAAAGACTCAACTAATGTAAATACTGACGAACCTGTTGAAGAGAACAATGATTTGGACACAGAGGGTTGGGTTGACAATGATATATACGTTGGATCAGATGATGAATAGAAGAAAAAAAATCTGATTGAAATGTTACTTTCACACTCGAAAAAAACACACTCGCTATGAAATGATCAATCCAATTTTTGCCAAAGCTCACTACCATTCGCAAGATGCTGTAAACTACCAAATCGGAACAGTAAAAGTTATACATTTCAATTAGATCAGTGGACTACAAAATAGTCCAATTGTGTAACTTCACTCAAGAACCACAGGATCTACAAAACTATATCTGTGATATTGGAATTCTTCTACACACCTGCTTGAAACGTTACTTTCACACTCGAAAAAACACACTCGCTATGATGATCGATGCAATGGGCTATTCCATATGTATTACGCCCCCCTATGGACGACATTAAAAAAAACCGATTCCAGCTGGAATTGAGATGTGTCTAGAATTCCAGCAGTCATTTTTAGCAAAGATTCCGGTTGGAGGGTATGGAAGACATTGAGATTAGGTGAAACTCCTGCTGCTAAAATAAACGAAAAAACAAGAGTGGGGATTGTGAAAGGCCATGATGTGCCTATAGAAGACATTCACATTTCGTAATATTCCGGCTGGAAAATGATCAAAATGCTCCAATTCCAGCAGAATCTTATGATCACCATCTCGATTAACCTATGAAAGACATTTACTTGAATTCTGGCTGGAAACAAAAAATGTTCTAAATCCAGCTGGGACCCCATGGAAGACATTTAAATTTACGTGAATTCCGGCTGGCCATATTAGACATATTACCACAATTCCGGCAGTGTCTTCCATGGGGTTTTCCTGACATGTGAATTCCGGCTGTCAATTTAGCCCCGAATTTCGGAAGTGTCTTCCATAGGGGGGGGGGGGTGCGGAATACATCTGAAATAGCCCAATTTTTGCCAAAGCTCACTACAATTCGCGAGATGCAGTAAACTACCAAATCGCAACAGTATTAATTGCTAAACTTAAGCTAATGAGCCACATTACTGTGAAATAAAATACTCAACTAAACTAAATACTGATGGTCCTGCTGATGATAACAATGATTTGGACACAGAGAGTTGGGTTGACATAATACGTTGGATCAGATGATGAATAGAAGAAGAAGAAACCTGATTGAAACGTTGCTTTCACACTCGAAAAAACACACTCGCTATGAAATGATCAATGCAATTTTTGCCAAAGCTCACTACCATTCGCAAGATGGTGTAAACTACCAAATCGCAACAGTTTAAAATAGTTGCTAAACTTAAGCTACTAAATAAGTTTTGTTTCAATAAGATCGATGTCCAATTGTGTAACTTCACTCAAGAACCACAGGACCTACAAAACTATATGATATTTGAATTCTTCTACACACTCGCTATGAAATGATCAATGCAATTTTTACCAAAGCTCACTACTATTCGCAAGATGCTGTAAACTACCAAATCGCAACAGTTTAAAATAGTTGCTAAACTTAAGCTACTAAATAAGTTTTGTTTCAATAAGATCGATGTCCAATTGTGTAACTTCACTCAAGAACCACAGGACCTACAAAACTATATGATATTTGAATTCTTCTACACACTCGCTATGAAATGATCAATGCAATTTTTACCAAAGCTCACTACTATTCGCAATATGCTGTAAACTACCAAATCGCAACAGTTTAAAATAGTTGCTAAAGATATGTCCAATTGTGTAACTTCACTCAAGAACCACAGGACCTACAAAACTATATCTGTGATACTTGAATTCTTCTACACACTCGCTATGAAATGATCGATGCTATTTTTGCCAAAGCTTACTACAATTCGCGAGATGCAGTAAACTACCAAAGCGCAACAGTATAAGCTGCTAAACTTAAAGGCCCATATAAAAATAACAGATGTGGAAATAGGAGTATTTACTGACCAGTAGATACCAGTTGTAGTCCAACTAATTCATGGCATATTAGACGGCCTATAGGGGAAAGTTGGCCCATATTTGCAAGACTATCCTTGCCTTCAAGGTGAAACAAACCTACTCATGTTACCCTCTGGCCATGGGCTGGCCTGGAGTCATATCTTACCCAGGGAAAGATGACATTCCAATATTGGCCTTTAAGCTACTACATAAGCTTTGTTTCAGCAAAAGTGACTGACTTTAGTTGAATCATGAATTATCCGGTCGGTGCTCTTAAAATGGGCAATTTTAAATAATGCAGCATAAGCGGTATTTTATTTTATAAATTTGAAACAAGTATCATATTATTTATTTACTAATGTCAATTATTAGTGAAAGAAAAACACGAAGACCTTTTGCCTTTGTTCTGAGATATGTGACGCTAAGCATGAGAGTTATTTGATTGTGACGAGAGTTGCGAATGATTGCGAATATGTTTGGTGCACCAGAACGAAATTACAACGTATTGTCTATAGAGCAGTGTCATACACATAATCATGCATAACTCGCAAACGCAAAATCGGAATCAACTGAAATTTTGGGAATATGCTTTTTTCGTGGATATGTACTGATAAATGTCATAAAAAGAGGATGCTAGTATCACGAAATACTCCTTTAAGCTACTAGTATTTTGAAGAAGTTGATATATGAGGGTGGAGGTAGAATGTTTTGAATGACTCTCGTATGTTACCAACATTCTGTTGTTGTTGTTGTTGTTTGTTTGTTTGTTTATTGGGATGTAATAATGCTAATCAATTTCATTGAAATCTGGGTAGAGAGGTAGAGAGGGAACTTAATAGAAATGGGAAGATGTTTGAATTAGTACTATTAAAGTTTAAGGTCATTTATCAAATTCACCATTAGATTAGAGTGGCAAGTTTTCCGTGATTTTCTGTGATGTAATTTCAATTCCGTGTTCACATTCCATGATTAAAAATCACATTTCACAAAATTAAATATAAACGTATGTCTACTCTATGTCTAGTTCGGTAAAGGTTGATATCTTTGAAGAAAGACTTAATTTTTATTATTTTTACCTCACATTCTCATTATTTTTCTTCATTTTTTTAAATTTTTCTCAAGGAAAAACATGTTTTCTGCAAATTTCCGTGTTTTCCATATTTTTCTTAAATTCCGTGGATTTGTCCGTTTTCCGTGACACGCAAAACTTGCCACTTTACTTAGATCCATATAATTTGATTATAGAAATTTTAAACACACACATACTATGAATTAAACTGAATGTTGATAGCAATGGTGACTTTTTTTTATCTCGAAGAACGAGCAATAAAGTTCACCAGCTCTCAAGTTTAACACTTAGACTAGTCATGGTAAATAATGATATTAAAATATTACCAATATTCGTCGCAATAATGCTGGCTAGTATAAATTATCAGTCATGTTTATTATCTCGAGCATCGATAAGTGTGTCCATCAGCTATCAGGTTATTCATATTACGGAAGTTAACAGAATATAAAAAGCTGAAATTCAATTCAGCGGGAATATCGGGTTGCAAGTTTATTATTCTGTCCATGTAATAAGAGTTTAGTTTATTTCTCATTTGTAAGCAGATTTTCTTCGAATATTGGAAACGATGGTACTTAACGATCATTTAAATTTCAATGCATTCGGGTGAGTACACGGCGTCCCAATAAATCAGCAATCCTACTTTGGAACATTGTTTCCCAGGTTTTTGTATCGTGAATAAAGTTTTACATATTCTGAAACTGTCCAGTCTTTCAGAATGTTTGCGAAAAACATCGAGACATTAGCATATGATGTCTTTGAGATGTCAATTTTGGCAAAATGAGTCAAAACCTAATTTGCCCACGAAATCGACATCCTGTACTTACGTAATACAAGTTAATATCGTTCATGATAATCACTTTGTTTTGCGACAGTGCATCATAAAAACTTTGTCAAAAGCATTGCTTAGAGCAATTGTAATAAGTTTGTGAATGAGGCGGTATTTCAAAACACATCCCTACAATCCATTGCCATTATTGCCAGTAATCTATGAGAACTATTATTAAAATATATAGTTTTAATATATAGTTCTCATATATAATTGGAAATATTGGCTGATCTTAAAGTGTATGCAGCTGGGAGGAAAAGCCTTTCATCGTTTGAAAATTTTGGCGTTTCGTATTGAAGATTTTTAAAGACCTGAAATGTTTGGAGCTCTGCACCGCCGCTACAGCGCCGTGTTGGATGGGGCGCTGATTTGACAGATTATCGATCGATTCATCGCCTACTCCAAATGGAGAAATAAAAAAGATTCCCCTCGATTATGGCAATATTTTGCACTCGCAATTTGGGTTGTCTTCTTAAAAGAGAAAACACCGACCAAATATAATGACCTTACCTAACCTAACTGCTGAGGCGTGTGTAAATTTGGTTAGGTAAGGTCATTATACTTGGTCGGTGTTTTGCCTTTCAAGAAGGCAGCCCCATAAACCCCCTCCCTTTTCGCAGTCTATGTTATGGCTAGTAGTTTTCGGGTTTTTTCATGCCTTTTTTGTTTTTTGACAAATTTAACATATTGCATAAAGAATGACTGTTAATGTTATAACTATCCAATTTCGCTTGCATGACAACAAATGGAGCAAGAAAAACAACTGTTTAAATAAATAGCTTTTTTCGTTTATCTCTGTGCTTACTTTGTAAGCCGTGTTATAAAAATGAAGAACCGATCCTGGTGGACTTTTGTTTTGCTTGGTTGAAAACGAAAAACGAAACACGATTGGATTACATGGACCGATAAAGCCATCTTAATGACTCTCGTACAATAGTTTTGTAACACAACATCCAAAGGGAATTCCTTTATGGAATATCTGGTCCCTGATAGCTCTCCCGAGACATATTCCGGAAATGGAATATTTCTAATGCAGGGAACAAGAATAAAATTACGTTGATTATTGAACTGCAATGCAAAGGGTACACGCATGCTTAATTAATTATACTCAAACTAAATAAACACATATCATGATATGTAACGAGTTTGCTGTGACTAGGCTATATGAACTTTGTAATCAAACACCTAAATCATAATCAGTGCCCGTATTAGCGACAAATCAATGATAGACGAGTATATCACGGCAGTTGTAGTCAGCTGTTTTACACTCAACATATGCACCATGGTTTTAAATATGGGATAATGACAATGACCTGGCAGAAACATCGAAGTAAATCACCTCCTATGATATGTATCATACTTGGCATGTCTTTGAACGTGTTGAAACTCATTGCTGAAATTGATGCTACAAGTAAGTATATAATAATACATTTTGTAATACTATCATGGATTAAAGTTTGGAATTTTAAATAAGGTTATTATTCGTTATTCTTTGGGTTTACTGTCTTAAGGGCTGGGGTATGAGCGACCTTGAAGTTCCGGTATCTGGAGAGGGGAAGCAATGAGTTACCTCAAATCACAGCGACAGGTAGTGACTGGGCCGCCGAGTGCTAATATATATTTATTTTGGAAGGTTCGTGTTTGTTTTAAATTTTGGGGCGTTTTTCCAAAATTTGATATTTTTGGTCATATTTCAAAAAAGCGACATGCCAAAGACAACTCTTTGGGCACATAGTTTGTTATTGTTATTGCAGTTCTTTCCACATACCTACGTTAACATTCGATTGGGTGATTTACTAATATTATATATTTTATGACTGCAATTTGGCGTTTTCAATGCGTTTTACACGTATCATGAAATTAACGCAAATATCTAGTCACGCTGCTTTTAGAATTTTTACCTGATCGTCGGCTTTTGCAGGCAACAGAATGCAGATTGGCTCACGATAGATGTCGTATTCCTCTATGTGGTTCACTCATTGATAAAATGAGTTTGCATTCCTTGTAACAACACACACATTGCCGTCTGGAAACCGGGTCTGGTACTGATTTTGGGACAGCCAATAGACTTCAGCGCCGTATCAAATCTCATAAAAACCACACGACTGACGACTATGTGTTTATGTTTCCCGCACGAAAGCTTGTGTCTACATCTATTACTATACTTCTTTGGAAACGTTGACCTTTGACCATTCTTTGTATAACGCCCTGATATGACCTTGATATGTTCGCTTGATTGGGTACGTTATAGCATCCATATCATTGAGGTGTTAGGACTTGGTCAGTATAATACTTGCAGGGATACAATAGTTTAACATGGTGTGTGAGCATGGTGAAAGACTCATTATTGATTAGGCGCGGACATATTAAAGGCACAGGTCCTTTGCGTGTATAGCAGAAAATTATAATAGAATGTGTGAATAGAATGTTTGTATTTTTGCAACTAAAATACTAACTGCATTCTGCATTATGTATTTATTTATTTATTTAGGCCTATGCCTATTTATTTATTTACTGACTTATTTATTTATTTTATTTATTTGGTATATTAGTTAGTAGGCCTAGTTAGTAATATTCCATGATAGGCCTACGTCGGTTTATTATTGATTGTTGATAACTTGACAACTTGATCGATTGATAGTCATTTCACATTATATTCCTAGTTTATAGGCCAATTTGAATAACATCGTACATTAGATAAATAGACCTATCAGTATTGATTTATTCTATTCAGCAATATCAAGGATTACTATCAAACTTCTCATAGCTGATTGTCAGTTGGCTCAGTGGTAACGCAGTAGGTTTTACAACACCGAGGTCCCGGGTTCGATTCCCACCTCTGCCTATTTTTTGCAAGGCTGAGAAAAAAATGAAATTTCTGGACTGCAAACTTATTTGGCGCGCGATCTGAGCTGGTCCTTTTCTGGTGGCTGTGTCTGTTACAGGCACACTCCCTCTGCATCCAAACCAGGTTCACGCTCATTAGACCTCCCTTAATATCATTTACACATAATTTTCACTAAATTCACTGCACTTTCAGTCAACATAATAGCAGATTATGCAAGTAGGTGATTTCGATTATTGACTCTATAAAAAAAGTTTGCATATACACACAGTTATATATCAGTTATTTTCAGCCCTGCATATCTTAACCAAAGACTGATATATTATATTAAGTAAAACAATCTGCTTATATTTCGGTCAAGAAATAAGAGGACGGTAATCCAAATTTAACATTTGCAGATTGCCCCATTGAATGCACTATGGATTTGTGTACAAAGCATTCTCAAACTAGAGCCGTTCTGTCCATTGATTAGAATATTTTAGATGCAACTTTTGATTGTGTTCCTTTCGTGAGTTTTTGATCACCGTTTCTTTACTTCTAAACCGATTTCATCAATTAATAATTATTTTATATTTTGAAATTTACTTAAAAATATATAATAATGTGCTAAATGTGTCTCAAATCAGAGCTAAAGGATGCTTGTTTTAATTTTGATATATTTGCCTCTGTTAAGGATATACCTGGGTGAATATAACTGGTACCTTATATCTTTTGCTATCTGTATACTTCCATGTTCAGTAGGTCACAGTATTAAGGTACCAATGTTCATCCCTGTTGAAATTGGTTGAGAATTAAAGACACTTAAAACCTAAGAAAGAAACGCATTTGTGCTCTAATCAATGAAAGCACGATGCTAGTTTTAATGTGCTAATCAATAATTATGGAAGCACACCGCTAGTTCTCTTGTTCGACAACGCTTTATGTACAAATCAAGAGGGCGTGCAACTTTTGAATTTGCAGCTTTCTCGGGGGGGCGGCCAAGATCGACTGAATTTTGACGTCGACATTGGTTTAACACGTAAACACGAAAATGTCTCCAATAATTCCAAAAGTGTCTGTATGTTATCAAGCATTATTTTATCAGTCTTAATCCGTTGAGGTTCAAGAGTGAACCTCATTGTAAATACTGTTTTTGTTTAATTTGTGTATGAATAACACACGATATGTTATTATAAATTTTATATACTGAACATTTCCCCATGTAAACTTATGCGAATGCGTGGTGTAGCGGTAATGAATCTCTCCTTTCACGCGAAAGGCCACGAGATCGATTCCCACCCCCGGCGATGAATAAAATGTTTTTTCTTCTTCTTTTTTATTTGAATCTAAAATTATTTATTTGCATGTGAAAATGTATACAATGTACTGGGAAATATATTTTGGGCATTTTTTTTTCTGTAACTGGGCCAAAACGCACCTTGCCGTCACATTGTCTGTCTTGTTTACGCTTTTGGCTGTTGCCACATTGAATACCGGGTCGTCCACCGTCGTCTGAGCTTTCTTGGGTTTTTTGGATTGTCGTGTCTTTAATTCTTGAACGATTTCAACGAATGTGGTCTTAAATTTGAGCTAAATGGTGCAGCTATTGGCTGCTGGTTCGAATTATGACACATCTGTGTTTGTTTAGGATATACTGGGGTGAACATAAGTGGTAACTTAATTCTTAAGCTTACTGTATTATCTATAAAATAGTGTCTTCATGGAATGTTGTAAAACACCACATTGCAATGTTAATATGGCATTTTTCCTTTTAACTTTTGACGATATTTAATGTCGTTAAACGCGCAAATAACGTATTTACTGCGTTGAAACGCACTTTTTTATGATTGGCCGACTAAGTTTATGAATGCACTGTGCAACGTACGAGTTGTTTGATCCAAAAACGGCAACATAACGGTATTACGCGCTCGGTAAACGTTAACAGTAATTTGGTATTGGAACATTTTTGTGCTAATTATTTTCGTAATTGATTCTCATGTTTGTTCTAATTTTGTAAAGCTTTGCCTTCGCCATATTCACTGTCTACGGAAGCAATATCCTCTAGTTACTTGAATTTGTCGACAAGCACCAGAATTCCGACGACACTTGACTCAGACCAGTTAGCTAAACCGATATCAGGTAATGTTTCATACGAATTTAACATTGTACTTATCAATTTTATGGTGTTAGGGTTTTTCTTCGGTCAGAATTGAAGACCACAATCATATTAAATTAAGTAGATCGTAGTTAAAGAGAAGAATATCAATATTGAAAATCTGAAAATACCGAGAAAAAAATGTATCTTGTTTTAAAAAGGGTATGATTTTAAAATGATGTAAAAAACATATTATAATTGTACATGTTCGTGTCTCTTATAGGACTATAAATGTTGTCATATGGTATGTAAAAATATACTTACACACATTTATAATCGAACTATTATACGACATTCAAAATTCTTTCACTCATTTAATTTACAAAAAAATATGTTTAGACTTATGCCACGATTTTCTTACATGCACATTTTTTGCAGGAGTAGTAATAGGTGTGTTTGCCGGGGTTTTTCTGATTACTCTCTCTCTAGTCATCTTAATATGGAGAAATAAGAAGATAGAGTCAGAAGCTTATAACGAGGTTAATGACCAAGTGACGTCCGAACTGGAATATAGTGACGATGAGTCTTGTCCAGATGAGGCGTCTGTTTGAAGTAGAAACATTCCATCAACAATCTTTCATTTGAAAGAATGGCCATCAAAATTATTCTGCAGTCGTCAAATTATGACGACGACAGCCAGTGCACACGCCCTCATTACCGATACCGGCATTAATACCAATTAACCAAAACAAGTTTCGTTAATTGTACTTAAAGGCCCATTCAGTGATTTGCTCATCCGGACGATCGTAAAAATCATCAAAATTCAGATGTTGGTACTTTTGTCATTGTCATATATAGATGTGCTAACTTAGACTGCCAGTGGTTCAGCCGAAAGCCGTGTAATCCGTGTATTAAGACAAAATAAGACATTTTACACGAATCTGTAATTTAGATACTGACAGTACCTAAATTAACTACATGTATTTGAATGGGGCTTCAACTTCGTCAGTACTGCTGTTTTCTTCGTTTTTTGCCGAATTTTTCATTTCAAAAATACCAAATGACAATTTGAATGACTTATCCTTCACTTTTAAGCCACTTACAAACTATTTTAATTTTTTTACACTTGCGCTGGAATCACTAAATGGGTCTTTAATTTAATCAGGTCACCTACTTTATTAGGCGGAATGACTGACACTGAGACCAAAATATTTGGTCTTCAGAGCTGGATGGGTGATGACTTTCGGTCGTCCAAGTGTGTATTGATTTTAGCAACCCTCATGCGTCGCAACAAGCTGACAATAACCCTAATCTTAACCCTATACCCTAAACCCTAACCCTAAGGGTGAGGTGTAATGTTGGTTATTATGGTTGCAAAAAGATATTGAACGTCCGATGTTAGCCTCCGGTGCTGTTTTTCAACTATTGACAAGCCGAAATGTTCTTGATATGTCCTGATGTAAATTTGAAAAGGCACAACACAATAAAATGTTTAAAGTTTTATCAAAATGTTATTGTAAAATATTTTTGGCAAACAACTATTGCCTAATATTTCTGTTATTATGTTAAAATATACATAGTAAGTTTTCATATAATGTTTTATATAATTTATATGTCTTTATATAACCCGACCTTTAAACGTTTTCTAGCTATCTTTTCTAACCTTAGTCTAGTGTTTGCTGGTTTCCCATTCTAATTCCAAAAGTTTATCTTCTGACGAATGATTGACCATCATGCATTTATTGTTAACTACATGTATGCACACAACACAGGGGCACTCACAATAGGCAATTGAACCCTAATGGTAGCGCTGTGTTGTAGCTATAGGGGAGGAACTAGTTAGCGTCATATATCAAAAAGTATAAAAGTTATGATTTTAGTACTTGCTCTATGTTTCAATTCTCGCTATTCGCAATAAGGGCGCTGCCAGGATTTTGCGATGTAATCGTGATGTATCATGGGAAAATCGTGATGTATCACGGAAAAGGTCGACATCAAGTCCGCGCAATACGAATATTACCATGCTATTACATAGGAACACGTGACAATATTTTTAAGTTTGTCAATATAACGGTATTACACGCAAATCGATAGTAAACCTTAATTGTGACACATTTCAAATCACATTGTCAAGTATTCCTATGTAATTAGCGTGTAATATTCGTATTTTGCGGACTTGGATGTCGACCTTTTTCCATGATACATCACGATTATCGCAAAACCGCTGGCGGCGCCCTTATTGCGAATAGCGAGAATTACTTATTCCTTTCCAAATACCTGAATTTTCAACCCGGTACAAGCTTTAATAACGGGGGAACATACATTTTTATGAAAAAGAAATCCTACCATCTATCCAAACTCGCCGTGTTATTCCAATGCACAATTTGCTTCACCGGGCAGCCATTTTTGGTCGTATTTGGAAGATTGGTGTCATAAAACCGTAATAGGTACAAATTTAGTACTTTCTGTCAATCAAGTATGGCTTATTCTCTACATGTCAATCTTTAAGTAATAATTATTAGCATAGTCCTTATAATAACGGTGGTCCGCCTTGATGAGTAAATGACAGCAAACAGCTGCAAACCAGTGAAAAATACCCCAAAATTCGGTCAGTGGAGCTCCGCTCGTACATGTCAATAGCGTCATTATCGATTGGATTAGTCGTCCGTAGCGGACAATTCGGTCGCTCGCATATATCGGTTTAATCTTCAATAAGCGGGTTTATGGCTGGAAAGATCACGGTGAATCTGCCATGGACGTAACTGCACTATGCGACGTAAAATCGTAAATATATTTCAACGAGGCATTTGACATCACATTATATAACTGATTTTCCTTGAACACAGATTCATTATAAGATAAAAATGAATTAAAACGATTGAATTTCGAATACCTTAGGAACCGTTGTTTGGAAATACGTGCAATTTTAAAAATGACAAATTACGAATTGATCATGCAAAAGCCAATGCATGGTATCAGCTTATTATGTGGCCCGAAGCAACCCGTACAGGAATCATTGACACTTGCCTGCGCATAATTAAAAGAGCGGGTATTTGATTTGCATTTTGACTTGCATGGGTAAAAATGCAAAGATAAAAATGAATTAAAACGATTGAATTACGAATACCTTAGGAACCGTTGTTTGGAAATACGTGCAATTTTAAAATGACAAATTACGAATTGATCATGCAAAAGCCAATGCATGGTATCAGCTTATTATGTGGCCCGAAGCAACCCGTACAGGAATCATTGACACTTGCCTGCGCATAATTAAAAGAGCGGGTATTTGATTTGCATTTTGACTTGCATGGGTAAACCTTTAATGACAATGAAATTAGACCTCTCAGATGGGTGTAGATCTGTAAATGTTGATTAACCTGCCGGTCTATTCAGGCGACGTAATTCTTGGCACTCGCGCTAGCTCCGCCGCCTGATACAACTCCCTATGTCATTTTTAAACGGTTCTTATGCTCACGATGATTAAACTTTTGATATCACATTTGGTATTAACATTCGAAGGAAAGTGTATAGAAAATTATTTTGCCATAAACTCATCAGACTCTGATTAAATACGATGCTATTCAAATTTAATA
Organism: Amphiura filiformis; assembly: GCF_039555335.1. Classification (NCBI taxonomy): domain Eukaryota; kingdom Metazoa; phylum Echinodermata; class Ophiuroidea; order Amphilepidida; family Amphiuridae; genus Amphiura; species Amphiura filiformis. The sequence goes on from NC_092645.1 coordinate 15,643,594, forward strand.
GACGTTCCATATGGCCTATAAACTAGGAATAAAATGTGAAATGATTATCAATCGACCAATCAATCAAGTTTTAAGTTATCAACCCACAATAATAAACCGATGAGTCATGGAATATTACTAATTTCTTACTTATCTACCAAATAAATTAATAAAGCAGTAAATAAATAAATAGGCATACCCCTAAATAAATAGATAAATACATAATGCAGAATGCAGTTAGTATTTTAGTTAGAAAACTCCAAACATTCTATACCGTGTGCAATAAGTTCGTTCCACCCCCTCCCCAAAAGCATTTATAACGTGTTTAAAATGAAACATACACAATGCAATTCAAGGCTATTTGTTATTTGTTATTTTGTTACATTAGTAAAAATGTTAAAGGAAATCTGTACCATAAACTAATCAATGGCTATATAGTTGCAGTAATAATAAAAACGACAAACAGTAAAAGTCCCAAGCTTATATACGTCCAAATAAAGGAGAAATTCGTAATTCCTTACGACAATCAGCGATCAGTTTGTAATCAATGGTGGCGGCCATATTGATACCCGATGTATTTTATTACGCTGTAACGGTACCCCGATTTTGAAACCAGCGAAATCCGTGCCACCAGCCTCGTCCCTCGTGAACTTTGGTGACACGAAGCGAATACTACCAAAGTTCAGATTCAACATTCGTTCAAAAGAAAACGGGACCATTTTTACCCATAAAACTACAGAAGAACATAAAAAAATGTATTTTAAGTAATATTTATGATCAACAATGTCTTTTGAGAACGAAAATAAAAACAGCACTAAAAACCAAAATTCGCTGTGGGGGTCGCGAATGCCATAGCAACACACGCTCGCCGCGGGTCTGTGTGAAAGGTTACACTACCGCTTGTGGCAGAAAGGATTCGCAAGCAGCTATCATGGCGGCTTCCATGAATCGCAGAAACGAAGGATTAAAAGTGCTTTTTCTTTGTTAGGAATATTCCGAAATTCATATAGACCGTCTGGTATGTTTAATTTAGGGGTATATAACTATATTAGCCATTGATTAGTTTATGGTACAGATTTCCTTTAAACAAATTTATTTGAAGTCATAGTATCCTTGGTGGTCAATCACCATCATCACCTCCAAACCACGCTTGCCCCAATTACCGTTCACTATAATGGCACAAGAAATTGCTCATTCCCGTCTAGACTTTGCTATACACTCTGGACTCTATCTGTACTGGTTATGGTTTTGCAATAAGGAGTTTCAAAAAACCTTTCTTTTAGAATAGACCACAATTTCCCCATTGGGTTAAGACCTTTCTTCCTCCATTCTCTAGCAATTTCTCTCTCCTTGAACAAGCCATTGTGGGTTTTTTGGACGACATCTTTAAATTCGCTGAGGTTTGTGGTTCTTTAAATTCCTCAAGAAAACACTACAAGAAAATTAGAATGGCTGGAGAATTTTTACAGCGTCTATGCCTTAAGAACATCCATAGCAAGTAATCCTGAGGGCAAAAGCTGAAGGCGCTATAGTGATAATATTGATAATATGATTAGAGCAAACCGGACATAAGGGCGGAACGAACTTTTTGCTATTATAATTTTATGCTATGCACGCAAAGGACTTTTGTGCCTTTAATATCAGCGCCTAATCAATAATGGGTCTTTCATCATGCTCACACACCATGCTAAACTACTGACCATGCTGACTGTATCCAGGTGCTAAACAATTCAGTAAAGTGGATGTTTTACTGTACCCATTCAAGTCTACATATCAAGGTCATAGCAGCGCATTAACAAAGAATGGTCAAAGGTCAACGTTTTCAAAGCAGTATAGTATAGATGTTGACGGAAGTTTTCGTGCGGGAAACATAAAACATACTTGAATAACAATCAATACATAAAATAATCACCATTAATTTTATTTTTTTAACTGAAAAAGAATTACGTATAGCTGACTCAATGGTATTCAATGGGACCCTGCCTTCTGATCGTATTTCTGGCAAGATCAGAGACAAAATTATGAAGGCGAAATAATTCAGAAGACCTGGTATCATTATGAATTTTATTAACAGGAACAAAATAGTCAGAAAAATTAATAGGCAGTAAATTTTTCGTAAATTTATATTATAATCACAGCTTTAGATACATTAATAATATAATACCGTATACAGTAAGAGTATTTGTAAATGTTCAAGAAAATGGGCTATTCAGATGTATTCCGCACCCCCCTATGGAAGACATTTAAAAAATACAATTCCAGCTGGAATTGAGATGTGTCTAGAATTCCAGCAGTCATTTTTAGCAAAGATTCCGGCTGGAGGGTATGGAAGACATTGAGATTAGGTGAAACTCTGGCTGCTAAAATAAACGAAAAAACAAGAGTGGGGATTGTGAAAGGCCATGATGCAGTCATGTCTACAGTAGAATTCATCTCGACCTTTGCAGGACTTAACCCCATTAAAAGCTATTAAACCAAGATAACACTCATTGCAACAGCTCAATTGATTAAATCGGACCTTCTCTGGTTGTGCACAAGTGACTGTTTTCATGTGCGATATGGTATTCATAGCTTCAGTTGGGTAACCGATTATAAAGGAAACGAAAGGAAACAATGTTATGTGTGGCTTTGTTCACGAAATCAGACAATTGCGTGCTTTTTGTAAACCAGCATTCTTGAAAATGAGCAACATAATGATTTTTGACTTAACACGGTTTGGAAATAATTTCTTCATATTTTTGGTGTTATCTGTCGTTTACATGTCCTTCCTAAAACACAAAAGTACGACCCTCTCCAAACACCTAAATTAGCTAAAAATTTAGGACATGTTACAAAACTATATTGTCTAGAATTTTAGAAGAGTACTTTTAATATTGGCCGGTTATTTTTCACACAGCGACGTTAACTAGGCAATGTACTATTACCTATAACATTAACTAAAACACCAAAGTACGAATATTTCCAAACATCTAAATTAGCTAAAAATTTAGGACATGTTAAAAACTATATTTTCTAGAACTTTAGAAGAGTACTTTTAATATTGGCCGGTTATTTTTCACACAGCGACGTTAACTAGTCATATCCCCATACTGTTAACGTAGGGCTATTTGTAAAGGTCACGCGTCAATGGGAAAGAGCACTGTGTATTGTGTATAGGAAAACGGACAGTAACTGCAGTATGCCATGATGTGCCTATGGAAGACATTCACATTTCTTAATATTCCGGCTGGTAAATGGTCAAAAATGCTCCAATTCCAGCAGAATCTCACCATCTCGATTAACCTATGAAAGACATTTGAATATATGAATACAAAAAGCCACCTAAGTCCATACTTTGGCCAAATTGAGTTAAGCATGGGAAATTGTTGCTATACATAGGCCTGTCATATGCATGAAAGAACAACTCAAATTCATTCTCTGTGTCTATTGGGCATGTGAAAAATAGCATGTATGAAAGAATCACCCAATTCCATGATTTGAGTCTTGTAACACATTGATTGAAATCCAGTATGTATAAAAGTCCTCTTGTAACACATTCATTGCTAAAGAATGACTTTTGAACAAAAAATGGGTTTAATAAAGGAAAGTGTGTGGTTTATATTACATGGCAGAATGCTTATCAACATTATACATACCTGTGTGCTTTATTTTGTATTATCTTACTAGTGGTAATCTCATTCTAACATTGTTGTCTTTGTATATGATTCAAAAACCACCTAAGTCCAAAATTTAAAATGAACCCCACGAAGTCCCTGAAATGCTAATCGTCATACCTAATACAGGTTAATCCACTCATTTGCACGTACAACTTACCATATTGACCAGGTAAATCTAACTGAAGGAATTAAAATGATACACGGGTTTTTCTCTCAAAATAACTTCGCATGGACTTAGGTGGCTTTTGTATTCATGTATTCATTTACTTGAATTCTGGCTGGAAACAAAAAATGTTCTAATTCCAGCTGGAACCCTATGGAAGACATTTACATTTACGTGAATTCCGGCTGGCCATATTAGACATATTACCAAAATTCCGGCAGCGTCTTCCATGGGGTTTTCTTGACATGTCAATTCCGGCTGTCAATTTAGCCCCAAATTCCGGAAGTGTCTTCCATAGGGGGGGGGGGTGCGGAATACATCTGGAATAGCCCAATGTGAATGTTTTTTTATAATGAGTACAAGATGTTTACCTACAAATCTTTACAAGGTTACTTTGAAATAATATTTGCAACGTGTCCATTATGATGATTTTTCCAAGTTAAACATTCATCCATACTTTAAGCCTTAATGTACGATTTCCGTCAAATTTTGATTTTGTTATTCTTTATTCAAAATTTTGAAATAATATTAGTAATAACTGACGGGAAGGGTTGCTGTCCATTTTAGATTGAAATAACAAGGTAAATTGAAAGAAATCGCACTGGTTATTTTGGCCATTTAACACGCTAGTTCTATGGGAGGAAATATTATCATAATTTTTAAATTATGATAATATGTCGAACTTTGCTCTGTTGACCTACAAAGACAACAAATTTGGCCGATTCCATTTAGGTGCAAGTTGGCACATGTGTAAACATTGTAAATATGCAAAAAAAATCAGGTTTGAAAACAAAATTACCAATAATTTCATATTATAAGATCGTACATTATGGCTTTAAACCAAGAAATGTTGTGCTTGAAACTCGAGAAAAAATGTGATTACCAATGGCAATATGAAAATCATATAATTTATATTGTTAACATTAAGAGATAACTTATTCGCCTTGAACCAAGTTGAGATATTCGCAAGCTCGTAATTACTAATTAATTGATTCAAATATTTGTGAGAAACCAAAATATATGTATCATCGGCATACAAAATAAAACAAGAATCTTCACCAGCAGATATTAAATGACTGATATAAATAATGAACAGTAAAGGCCCTATAATTGAGCCTTGAGGAACCCCCGAAATGTAATAAATACGTTTTATGATGATTATAAGTGACAAATTGAGATTTATTTCTTAGATAACCCTGAACCACTTGAAGGCTACGCCACGAATATCGTAGTGAGGACGCTTGGAATGAAGACTATTCTGGTTTATGGTGTCAAAATCTTTCGGGAGGTCAATAGTATGTTTTCTCCTATCGATCGTAAATAATATTATCATATTGTATTTTGCTTGTTACCAGTTTCAATTCTATTATACAATGTGTAGCAAACCAAACAACAAATTATTTTAGTAAGCAGCAATGTGTCACTTGTTGAATGGCAGGCATCGGTTTACGGGCATTATCCAGATATAAACAGGTGGTGCATTCTCTAAATTCAGTAAATTTTCATCGCCAACCGTGTAATTGAATGGGATTATTTAGACATTTTTAAACGGTTGAAATATCACCAACAAATAGGCCTATGTTAATAAATAATATAAATACAAGTTAATACCGTTGGGGTTCGATAATGAACCACACAACACTAACCGAGTATATGGAAAATACTATACGGCCGGGCGGTTTCACAAGTTGCCGGCTCGATCATGCCACTCGCCGCCTGGATATAAATATACGACATGCAGCTGACCCATGGCATTTCACATGGTAGTTGGTGTATACCCCTTAACGGTGGCGTAAATATGCAGAAGAAACAAACACACAAAACAAACAAACAAACAAACAAACACCCCCCCCACACACACACACACCCACACAGGAATACCCATCCGACCTCCCCTCCCACATCCCGTCCTGGGACGCTATTGTTATGGTCACAATCACTTGCTTCCGAGTTCACTCAACAGCAAACACACAAAAACGATGTTTATTAAGTACAATAACTTCATTATTTATTTCTTAATTAGTGCAGTATGACTGCCAATCAACTCACAATCCAATATCATACAAAAATCAATCTTAAAATGTACTACAAAGAAAATCTTTAGCTATATGTACTTAACCAAGCCTGGAGATCTTGATAGGCTGACTTTCTGGTGAGATTTCGTTGATGGTCACTATGTTAGTCCAGCAAAATACCACCGTTCGTTGATAGATATTTTTTCAGTCTGCCGCTTCTTTGAGTCGACAGCACAACCTAGCACTATTGGCTCTACTACTGCCTTTGGTTCATTTTATTCTCTCAAACACACAACCACAAGAACCGCGAACCAAAGTTTGAAGACTTCACACAATAATGGTAACTTTATACCAATACTGGCTAACATAAGTTTCACAGAGTTCCCTTTTATAACTCAAGTCTGCTCTCCCAATGATTTCCAATCAAGACTTTATATACAATTTCTTACAACTTATGGTAAATTACAGCACTTCCAAAAATAGCACATTAGATCACCACAAGCCAATCACAATCATTAATCTGTTTACATAATTTCTCTCGCTATGTATATTACATTACTTCAACAAAAACTAATCATGATTATCGGTACAGCGCCAGCAATTACCACTGTAATTATTCGATTCAATTTAATCATATTCCAGGTCCCACAAATGGAGATAGATATCAAAACAAGTAAAAACAAATATGTGATGACAAAATGTATAACTTTAAACCAATATTATGGAATATCTTTGGAGCACATAACACTATACTTATTTTATTGATAGATTAAATTGTTGCAAAAGGACAAGGTCTTTGAACAACGACCGACAGTGTGACTAAACACTTTAATTTATAGCAGGTCTTCATTGAAATCAGTAAAGCCCTGTTTCCGATTGGTTACAAAATTGCAATGAATTAGCCAAACAAACAAAAAATACTGAAAAAAAAATATCGCATTGTTCGCGAACTTAACCTGCAAGCTATATTCATATGATCTAGGTATTATCAACCGTTTGTGCATGACGGTAAAGCACCAGTTAGATAAAAGAAATATTTTAACGAGTGCGATTTTATCTTTTGCATATGTATGCAACAAAGAAATACAATGTGTCTAAAAAGGGTTATATACATTGAAATCGTAGATTCCATTTTGTTGAATGCCATCAATCCTTTCTGTTTCTGCTAATATGAGTGCAGTATGACTGTGTGTCAACAATGGTCCCACTCTAGAGTGACGAAATACCAAAATATCACACAACGAAATGTGCATTTAAAAGAATCTTATTCTAAAACCATATTAGAAATAATTTCATTTTGTTGTATGTATCATGATATGACGTGAAACTGGTTTCTCTAAAGGAATGTATGGTGCAACACACTTGAACGAGATGGCGTATTCTTGTGAAGACTAACGATCACAATTTGCCCATGGCATAATGTATATTATGTCATGAAGAGGGAAAATATGTTTGTTAACATTAACTTAAATATTATGTCACAAAAAGGAAACTTATGTTTGTTAACATTAACAAAAATATACGTATAACTTTTTGAGACATACTGTACATAAAAAATACCGAACGTGATTTCATATACCGTTAGCAGGCAATACAATGCAATACAACTGATGTATACAGGCAATAGCAATGAAGTCGATTATTCTGTGGTTAACATTTGGGATTTTAACCAACCCTACATGTTCTGAAGTCTTTGGATGGCGCGAGTGGTGGAAAGGTACAGTGATCTATCAGATTTATCCGCGCTCATATTCAGACACGGATGGGGATGGAATAGGAGACCTGAAAGGTACCATGCTAATCAATAGTTAACTTTATCTATAGCTTTAAGGTCAGCAACTATCTTAAACTGTTGCGATTTGGTATATATAGTTCAAAGCATCTTGCGAATGGTAGTAAGCTTGGCAAAAATTGTATTGATCATTTCAGAGCGTGTAGATGAATTCAAATATCACAGATATACTTTTGTAGGTTATTTGGCTCTTGAGTTATAGTGTTAAGAGGGCTGAAACAACAACGCTTTTGTAAAATGTACATAACTCATTAAGAATAATAAATCAAACAAGTTTTCAAAGTATATGATTTGTAGAATGTACTTTTGCAAAACATCAAAGTCTTATTTGTCAATAATATATTGATTTAGATAATGAAATTTGTTTTTGTCTGCTTCGACCAACAATACCAAGTCTACCCTTAATCTTTATAGCTTTAATAAATTTCTTTGGGGAGGTGTTTAAAATAAGTGAGTGAGTGTCGATTGGTCCCATTATCTCTTGATTAATTGATTGTTTGTTTGATTTATTGATTTATTGATTGATTGATAGATTCATTGATTGATTGATTGATTGATTGGTTTTTTTTAATTAACCTAAAATTGACCCAAAACCTAAAAATCTGAAAAACAATCTGATTTTTTTTTTTTTTCATTTTACAAACATAATTATTTTCTAACAATTTTCTGCCCAAATGAATACAGTTTTGGTTACCGGCTTATTTCACATGATTTTAGCAACATAAGCAAAACAATTCCAAAACGCAAATTCTGGGTCGGCCGGGCCCGTAGAACAGGGTTTTTTTCGTCGTTGGGGTATGAACTTTTGAAATAATACAAGCAAATGATGCTGTATTTTTATGAAAATGTACTGTATTACGAGTATGTTGAATTCTGCACACACGACAAAATTACTCATACACCTGATATTATGACAGTGGGCAGAGGCGGATTTAGGAAAAACCTTGTCAGCAAAGTATACTGAGATTTCAAGCATGTGTGTGGCAGGCTCGGAGGATCTTCAATCTTTTGTACGAACATGTGCCAAGCATACTTTAGGCTTGATACCACTTTTTTCTGTTTTTGCAAGCCATCAGTACAAAAAAAATCACAAAAAGCACCCGGCAAAATGTTGCTATAATTGGGCGCTTTTATCAAAATCCGCCCAAAATGTCTAGCCGAAAATGTCAGGTGTTGGGTTTTCTTGATTCACGGTTACGAAGACATAAATACGAGGTCATTCAATAAGTTCTACCTCCTCTCTTATAACTTAAGTTCTGTAAATCTTTAAACTCAAAATGATGATACATTGGACTGTCACCTACAAATGAGAGACAAATGTATATTGATCTAGGTTCCAGATTTTTTAGGTGACCTCAGAAGCTAAATAAGATTTGATACACCGGAAACGGTAAAAAGATCGTAAAAGATTTACATCATGTCGCTTCGTTCCTACCTATATTTAATCCCAAGAAAGTCAACAAACAAACCCCATTCATTCATTTGACTGAATAGGACTGAACACACAGTTTATTCATAGATTTGTCACCTACCAAATAATAGAGATAAACTAATGTGATCAATTTGTCTTTTATTCTCGAGCACCCGATCTTCGAGAATCCTATGACCATCTGAACACGACTAGTATTTGGCTGAGTACATAATTTCACACACCACTGGTTAAATTAAAATTGTATAACAATCGGGTGTTGTAGTAGCCTATTGTTATCGCATCACATTGGTTTGAATGCATCAACAATTTTCATTTTAGGTGACAGAAATAAATACAATTTTTGGATCCATCCATGCGACTTGTTTATGCAGGTCCTGAAGATAGGCTCGCAATGATATGATAAAAATAAGCGTGTATCCCTCCTTTGAGATCTGTTCGATATACATGCAAGTATTATGATTTTGCTAACAGATTATAACTGAAACAACATCAAATGTGTAGCCAAACAGCAAGATTACCATTAATAAATATGCATTTTAACTTATACCAGCATCCAGGTGTTCCTGTTAACAGTGGACTTCGGTTGTATATATAAATGCGCATATATAAATGCGCACGTGACCAGATGGCCAGTGCCATGTTCGTGTTACCTCACTGTCAATCACTGACATTGCGACCACAGTTCCAGGTGGTGGCCGCATTGCATTCTCTAAATTCAGTAAATTTTCATCGTCAACCGTGTAATTAAATGGGATTATTTTGAAATTTTAAAACGCTTGAAATATCACAAACAAATAGGCCTATGTTGATAAATAAATCATTTCTATTTTGTCTGCAAGATTTTTGTGAGAATATAGGATGGTAGTGACAGAACGAATTTCAGAGTCGATGATGTAATAATAATATCATTTACATATAATATAAACAACAGAGGCCCAATAATTGAACCTTGAGGAACCCCACATTTGATATTTTTCAATTTAGAATTACATGAATCATAACACACATACTGAGACCTATCACATAGGTAATTTTTAAACCATTCTAAGCATGTTCCTCTAAAGCCATAATATTCAAGTTTGTATAATATGATATCATGATGAATAGTATCAAATGCCTTAGATAAATCCAAATAGATTCCCAGAGTGGTTTCATTTTGATCAATGGCATTATAAATATTGTCAATTAAATCAGTTATTGCCATTTCAGTAGAGTAACCTTGCCTAAAGCCAAATTGTCTATCGTTTAACATTTTGTATTTATTCATAAACGACAGGCATCTATTGAAAACTAGCCTCTCTAAGATTTTTGAAAAGCAAGGTAATATTGAGACTGGTCTGTAGTTTGAATATAATTGGGAATCGTCTTTTTTATAAATTGGAACGACTTTAGCCTTTGTAAGGTCTTTTGGAACAATACCACGTGATATTGATGAGTTAAATATCATAGCAAGTGGGGAACATACTTCTTTGGCAATTTTCATGAAACATTTTTGTTTGACGACACATAAACAAAACAAGACAACAACAAAAAATGACCAAATTATATAATTGAGGCACCAACCATAGATGAAGCGCGCGTGCCGCCTCCCTAAAAGTACAAAATATTTTTTTATTCCTTTCGTTAATATTATTATGACTAGGATTTTGATTCCATTTCGACATGCCTTTTCATCTTGCCAAACTTTGAATTTAATACGAAGGAGCTATTTAGTACTCACACCAATCGATAACATAAACGATATACAATTGTATACAAAAATACAAAAAAAAACCTATTTTACCTGTTTACTCGTACAGCAGGTCATACTAAATCGACCTTCAATGCAACTGTATTTTTTGCATGACGATAATACTTCAATGATAATACTTCAACGATAATACTTCAATGATGGATAATGCTTTTATGCATCATATAATGTCAGAGAAGCTCATCATCTTTGATTTGTTTGGCGACCATTGATGTGGAATAAACACATCAATGACCACCAATCATATTTAAAAACCTATTGCCAACCTTTCTACTTTTACATTGATGTGGAATAAACACATCACTGGCCTCCAATCATATATAAAATCCTTTTGCCAACCTTTCTACTTTTACACCCATCTTCCAAATACAATATCATCTTTTCAAGAAACATGGGTACAAGAACATATTTATATTAAATACAGCATCCAGTCAATTTTAAGGCAATTTCCAAATTTACCATTGTTATCATTCAACGTTAAACTTCGTCTCAATATGTGCCTACATACTTCCACGCTTTCATCAAAAGTGAATTGACAATCATTTAATATTTAATATTTTATATACTATAGGCAGTATACTTCTTTAGATACAAATAATTGTTTAATAAATACAAACAAAAGCGTTTTCACTTCCTTAAGGTTAAATACAATTGATTTTCAAGGCTTGATTCCAGAGGGGCGCAAGTTAATAATGGAAACAGCCATGCAGAAAAGAATGAACTCACGCGTACACACGGCCCTACACTTCTCATATCGCCTTGATAAGAGTTCGAAGCCCTGCCAACAACAGAGGGCAGTAATCCCGCGTAAAGATGTCTGATGAACCGCGCTAATGAGCTGGTCAGTAACCACAGAAAAAGCTCGTTTCCGGTAAAAATATACAGGTAACTTTCACAAATTTCTAGATACAGTTACTAGAAGGTCGTGCGATGCTAATCCAACCATTTGTTAACCATTTTTTTCTTGAGGAAGCAATAATTACTCCTCGTGAATATTACTGTCATGTTGATGACATCATAGTTACTCACATTTTGTTCATTTTGACATTTTGAAACATTTAACGCTCAAATAGCACACAAAATCAATCAGAAATATATTTCTTTGTTTCACCTGAATTTTCTTGCCGAAATTTTAGCATCAGAGCAATTTCCTTTTAAATATACAGCTTTTAGAAGTGTTATATGTCACTTCTGTTTAATTGTTATAATTTGTATTATGAATACAAATAGTGATGTCCGTTTGTGCTGTATTTTTGATAGTTTTCCATATCCGATTTTAATGATAAAACATATTCCCTGCAGAAAAAACGAAATAGCAAAACATGCAACAATTTGTAACATTCTCCATGAACTTGACCATCTATTGTTTGGATTGTGATCTAATTAACGTGTGTAATGAGATTCTCTCTTTCTGAATCTGACAAGTAATATTTTTTTAATCACGTTTTCGCATCAAATTCATACATTTCTGGGTCAAATAGCATATAAAACGTTTTGAAATATTAAAATGTGGTTTATAAATAACGCTAATAAAATCATTGGAGTTCATCAAGCAATCGCTTTTTATGATTTTCAAGGCAATATGCATAAATGATGATTCTGCATGTACAAATTTTTTCACTTCAGTAAGCTCGTCTTTTGACCAACGTTCATTATTGATCCAGGTTTCTATTGTTTGCAGCTGACATCAAAGAATCCCATGTGTATGAGCTTGTGCATTGAATTGGATTACTCATGTGTTATTTAGCTTATTGATCGCTAGATGGAAGCGAACATGATGCATATTACCAGGGGGGTGACACTCTATTCACGTGGTTTCTTTTCCAACGCTAAAAGATTACGAATGTTGGTGGTTTGTAAATGAAAAGTGTCCGCACTATCGATTGATTACGTAACTGTTATGAATAATTTATTAGTTTTTCAATGCAATCGCCTCGACCCATTAATACGTATTATCTGTATTTATCAAAGTACTTGGAATAGCAAGAATAACTACTCTCTGATATTACGTAGGATTCCATGCATGTGCGGGGAGTTGAACCCAAACGTCCAGAACTATGAACACTTTGAAGTGTTAGCACCTTGCAGGGCCGTGTACAATAGTGTATCAATCAGAACTAGGGCCACGGAAAAACCGCGGCTCGTGAGTCATCCTATATCTTGCAGGGATAGGGAGGGGGCGACCATGATAGGACCATATGGGCTGATGGGGGGTGATTGTGGGCAGCCGTTTTCGGCAATTTTCCTTTGGATTTTCTAAATTTTCAATTTTTAAAATTATCCTGGATGATATCTGTCGTGAAATAAATCAATGCTTCTATAGGCTATAACAGGCCTAGTAGGCCTATTTATACCCTGATTATGCAATATATAGGCCTACAACAATAACTACAATAACAAAACCAACAACCAATATTTTATTAATCTAATTTGTAAAAATATATGGCCGCGCCTATTAGACTAAACTATAGTACCGGTATAGGCCTAAAAATTCCTGAATTATATAATGAAAAAAAACGGGCAAAAACAATCAATCGCTGCAGTCAGAAAGAAAGAAACGAACAAGAAAAAAGAAAAAAAATGGACCACATAGGGACTCGAACACGTACCAAAGTTTTCCAGCTCAAAACTATAGTGTTATATAGTCGAACGTGCTGAGTCCAACGCGCTAACCGATTGAGCCACTGAGGGGCACATGAAAATGATTGATCTCAAACTGACTATTATGGAATAGTGCATAACAGGCTCTTATGATAAACAAGCTCATTACCGCTGTACATGTTGGAGGTATCGATGGCGAAAAACCTCGTTTTTTGCAAAAGTAGCTTAAATTTGGAGTGAAATTCAAATGGTAAAGTGAGCGACAGACATTTGAGAAATAATGTAGGCAGTTAGAAATCAAAATTAACGTTCCACAATCCAGATATCGATAATGTAACATAACAGTGTTTTGTGGTACAAGATTCTCGAAAATTGTTCCCACAAACGGGCTAATAAAATTTAATCGGTACTGTATTTGGTTCTTCCCCATGGCAACATTATTTCTTTGGTCGATTTGTAGTACAATACAAAAAAGGAGAAAACAATCACTTGGCGTGGTTTTATACGGAGCGAACATTTGAAAAAAACTGCATGGAACGCGTTTTTGATCTTGTGAACATGGTGCGTAAAAATGATTTAAACGAAAGATTTTCAAACGGATTCTAAAAATGTGTATAAACACACAAAAATAATGTAAAGATACATTCATGCACCAACATTTGACCATACGTTTTTTATACGTTTCTTCGTGTAACCTTAAAAGCTACAGAAGGATAAAAACACGAACTGAAAAGAAATACATATATTTTTTCTATTGAATTTCATTTTCTTCTTTCTTTTTTTTGTTGTTCATTAGAACATGATTATTTCAGTAGAACATGATGAAAAACATCCGCAGTCCAAATTTGGTGGGTATCGGAACATGAGGGCCCGAGATATGAATACCTAATTAGCCCCATTGAAATCAGTGTAAATTGGCCTGGTTCATAACTGGTGGTTTTTTGTGACGTCATCACTTCGGTACTCTATAGGTTACAAGTCAGCGCCTTTACCGCTGAGCAACGTATGAATATCGATCGGTTTCTAATGAATTAATGTTAATTTGAAATTATGCAATGCAGATATGGGCCGTTTATGTACTCTATATACAGCATGGTCATCATTTGGTGTAGCAAATTCAATAGATTCAATAGATAAAAACGTTATAATAACATTAAATGTCGGGTTATAAAAAGGCCATCGAAACGTTTTAAAACGTTATGTACGAAAACACACTACAACATTATTTTTAAAATGTTTTAAAAATGTTATTGTAAAATATTTTTTGCAAACATTTTTTTGTCAACACTTAAATAACAGTATATTAGAATATTCGCAGTAGGTTATCAACAAATGATTTTGAATGTTATGAAAACGTTTTATACCCTTTCTATGTCCTTTATATAGTCAGATATCTAAATGTTTTCTGATAACATTTTCTAACCTTTTGTGATGATGTCGATAATAGTTTGTGTTTGCTTGGATAATTCGGAACTATCAATATTTAGCTCTGGCGATTGCGGGCTTTTAAATGTATACATAACATACTTCCTCTTATTATCACTCCTCTTCTTTTATTTACGTTGTCATTATATTACGTTATATTTATTTTACTAGGTCAATGAAAAAAGGTAATAACATCTATTGCAAAAAGAAGTACCATAACAGATAAACAAAATAAGAAGCACAATTTTACCATATCAAGGCATATTCGTTTATCTCCTTAGGTGTAATAAACCGTCTAGACTACCTGCAAGATCTTGGTATCGAGACCATTTGGCTAAACCCTATCTTCGAGTCACCGATGAAAGATTTTGGTTATGATATATCAAACTTTACCGATGTTGACCCGATTTTTGGGACAATGGCAGATTTCGACGACTTGATAGCTGATATGCATTCAAGAGGTAAGGCAATGAATAAAATACGTAATAAGGGTTTACGTACTGTTTTTCATAAGCCTTTTTATAGCGTTTTATTTATAATATGCCCCATGAATGTGCGCTCCCATCCCCTCTCAGCTTGCAAAAAATTGCTTGCCACCCAATTTCACCCTCCCCAGGGCGCATAATTATTGCACAACCCTTTACATGCTACTTATGGCAGTATCACATGATACTCTTGGTAGTATCGCATGGAATTATTGGTGGTATCACATTATACTATTGGTACTGTCACATGATACTCTTGATAGAATCATATGATAACGGGAGCCTAGTGTCCAACGGTAAGGGAGTCCTTATGATCTTATAATCGAAAGGCAGCGGGTTCAAACCCCGTCAGCGCCAACGTGTTATGTCCTTGGGCATACGTCTGTTTGACCTGGCAATAAAACTTCATTTGAATCCATCTTGATGTTAGTAAGTGATCTGATGCCTCATATATGCAGTAAAAGCACAAAGGTTTGGCAAATCAACAACCGATCTCCCAGTCTGCATTGACTGTCACTGGGTTCAAAACACTGGTGGCGACCTACTTGGGTCTTGGTTTGAGAAAACAATATCCGAAACCGGGATCTAATGTTAGATGATTATATTTTGGTGAACTTGAGTCAGGGGTGAAACCGTGGTAACCGCGGCGTTGACAGTATTGTACCTTATTATATAGCTTTTGTTCTCGATCGATCAAGATCACAATTGTAAAATTAACTGACACTCGATGTTCATTCACGTCAAGAATTCAATACAACAAAGAAATAGAGCTCAGGAAGCCAGACACCATCATGAACAGAGATGGAAAGCAATACAATCACAGTCATGTTTTTGATGATCTTCTTGGAAAAATAATTGGCAACCGCGTTGTTGAGCAACCAGCATTAGTAGTAAACAGAAGATCGTCACAAAGACAATAGTGTAGGAAGGAAGAAAGAAAGAACAAGAAAAACCTTTTTTCTCTGGTGTGGTTTTTAACCAGGGACCCTTCGGGTGTCAGACACTCGCACGGTCATACCATGCCAGGGGGTTCTATCATGGCAAACTAAGTTGTCATGGAGGCATTTCTAGCTATTTCGTGCTTACATTTCTCAATATAGAACTGTTTTTGCCCTGGCAAAAAACATACATCTTCTTCTACTACTATGATATGTTTTTAGAACCCGTTGAGGTAGTAACGGGTTGGGGGTGGCATTAGTAGTGAATTTACGGCTGGTTTCTGTGATTTCAGGGCTTGTAATGTTTTGTGAATAGAGTTTTTTGGATGTTTGGTACGGATACTAATAGTTGGGTTTCAGGAGATATTAATGAGAATATAAAGAACACATAATTTACTTAATTGTAACTTACTTTAGATCTGGTGTGGGCAACCTACGACCCATGGGGCACATGCCACCCGCCAGCAAATTCTGTGTGGCCCGTGAGACTATCGGAGATATTTAGTAAGGAAAGCTACTATTATTAAAACGCGAAAGTACGCTTGTGCATGGTAAAAGGACGTACGAGTGTACGTTGCTATGTAATTGCAATTTTCCCCAATTATTTACACGTCCAAAATGTCTACAGAGAATTAAACGAACTATGGCCCAGTACAGGCAAATATCTTAATTCCACTGCGATCAATTGACAAATAATATGTCAATTGTTATTACCAGGGAATGATTTATATCCCGGGAATTATATGTATTCAATGTGTTTTCAAAGGTTTCCATGGATACTTGGGTCATGAGAAATTGAATGAATATTTTTTCTTTTGTCTTTTTGCAATGATCGAATGACTCGTGAACAGTGAACTTGTGAACTATGTATAGGTAAGAATTAAATTCATTACAGTAGACTTAGGAATATTAAATTTAGTTACGATAATAAAAATATGGAATGACTTCCTCTTTAAAAGTTTCAAAATTCATAGCTATAGATTTGTTTGGCCAAGGATGCTATGCCTAAGCAAAAATATAAATTTATTTACATAGTTTACAAAATTAATTCAAACAAATAGCAGATATAAAACAAATTGAGATATCACATCTCATTACAAAAGTAATAAAGTATGGATGCCGCCATTACCCTGCCATCACGGAGGCCTGAAACACTACCGCAATTTCAATCGGCTATATCGCGTCCGTGCTCCGCGTTTAAGTATAAATGAAAAATACCCGTAAAATCGCGGCTTCCTGCATCCACGGTTAGACTTTTTCAAGCTTGCTACAGTGCATTGAACAAAGTTGAACAGCTTTTTTTTAAATACCTTTAATGATATTTTAGCGCATCCATGAACTTCATTTAACAAATACATCAGATTGACCAACAATCCCGCTATCCAGGCCAAGATTTATAAATAAACAAGAAAAATACTGTTTCAATCACGAAAATTAACCTAAATTTCGCGCCTACATGTAAGACTTGGCGATAGCCTATTCAGATACCGTTGTCAAGCTCGAAGTGATATACCCCCGATGATTGACAGTTGGGAACGCGACAGTTTTGAAGACCCTTTTAAATCTTTTTTTTGTCTCAACGCTTTAAGGAATGAAGCTTTTGATGGATTTTGTTCCAAACCACACTAGTAATAAGCACATGTGGTTTCAACGGAGCAGAGAATGCAATGATTCAAGTAACCTCTACATGGATTACTACGTTTGGGCAGATATGAAGCAGGGATGTGTAGAGTCTGATCAGAACAGCCACGATAAATGTGTTCCTAATAACTGGGTATGTACAATGGTTTAAGCAATAATGTGCGATTTGCATAAAGAAAAGATTCCTATTTACATATACATATATATTTACTTTTAATTTAATTATATGAGCCTCTAAGTAAACTCTGAGCAATTTTCCATATTTTTAGTCATAGGCAGAGTTTAAAATGACTTTAAACCGTTTTACATTGACCCAAATATCTGCCCAGGTTAGCAGGTTTGGTGGTAGCGCTTGGGAATGGGACACTAAGAGAAAACAATACTATCTGCATCAGTTCCTCAAGGACCAACCTGATTTGAACTTCAGGAATAGAGAAGTACAAGAACATATGAAGGTAAGATGAAGATACTGATGTAGAAAACAATATCAGCAAGATCAACGGATTTAACATTTACAAGCACTGTCAACAGTGATTTCAAAACTGGGGCATTACATATTTAACTTGTCTCTAACAAAAAGAGTTACGATTACATCAGCGCGTAGTTATTGCCATTTTCATTGTAATATTCATGTAATCAAAATAGGGTATCAGAATCCATTTTGTATTTTGTTAAATAGGATGTTCTTCGATTTTGGTTCGATCGAGGTGTTGATGGTTGGCGTGTCGACGCCATTAGGTATCTGTTTGAGGACGTATTACTGACCGATGATCCCATCAACGACGACTTTTATCCCCAACCAAACCACCAGGTAGGTACGTTTAAATCAATGCAATTAAACTATCAGTGTGTTAGCATTTGTAAAGACGTAAAGACGTTTGTTTTGGTCGGATAAATTAACGTAACAAATCCCTGTCGTCTGCCAATGCGGGGAGACAAAAAGAAAGAAAGAAAGAAAAGCATCTACAGCTGGCATAACATGCTCAATTTCAAGCTACTGACCGGAATTATTGGCTATTGCCTACTAACCGGGTTTATTCCGTATTGTACGATAAGCCTCAGCATAGCCGAAGTCATGCATATGTCATTATTTTGCAATTGCCTGTTCCAAATAACCATAATTCAAAGTGTTTTACCATGAAAACTGATAACAGAAAGTATTGGTAATACACTTTTATGCAGAGCTCAGATACTTCATAGAATCCGCTTTTTAAGTTTTCCTATTTTTATTTATGTTAATTTTTTTCCTGCAGGCTCAATATAACAGTCTCGTACACAAATACACAGCTGACCTTCCAGAAATCCATCCAATTATTAGAGAATGGCGGGCCGAAGTATTTGATAAATACAGTAGCTTAGGAAATTACAGGTAACAAATCAACATTTATTTCCAAAACTTATCTCATCTTATAGCATCTACTAAGCTCTAATGCAGCTGTTCTGCAATCCACGTCGCCTGTTGGTTGTTAGACTGCTCTGCATTCCCCCATTTTTTGATAAACAATTCATACATTTCCATGCATAAAACATAATACATCTCCAGTGACTGTCCTGCCCAGAGAAAAGAGGGACTCCTCTAGTTGAATATGACCTGTGTGACCCACCATATCTTAACACATAGACTCAACCTCTTTCATCTCAAATCTGAGATGAATGTTAATGAAGTAAAATCAATGTGGGTGGTATATCTTAACCAATAACAGATAGGCAAGCATACATGTTTATGCATTAGCCCAACCCACTGTATTCACTGAACCCAACCCACGTGGGGTAGCTCTATCTGGGTCAGGTAACATAAACCACAACATCTGTGCATAAATAACCAAGACTGCATGTTTAATGAGGTAACATCATACCCAGTATTAGAGTGCATAGTTCATTGTGTATTCTAAATATAGCAGAGATGTATCGTTCGAGTCCGGACTCGGACTCGAGTCCAGACTCGAGTCCACTTTTGTTGGACTCGGACTTGGCTCGGACTCGGTCAAAAGACTCAGCTCGGCTCGGACTCGGACACAAAAGGACTCGGACTCGAAGCCGAGTCCGGTCCGAGTCCAGTCCGAGTCCAGTCCAATATTAAATCCCTGTAAAATGTGAATTGATTATCTAAAAATGTCAAAATAGATCTCAAATAAAATGTTGACTTCACTTATTTGGCCATAAATTAATTGGGGGGCTGTCAAATCTGTTATCTGTCATGTATCCTACATATCCACCAAATTATTTAGATTTATATTATAGCAGAATCATATTGTCATCATTAATAATTGATAATTAATTAAGTGCATAATTTTATTAAATATTTGGACTATATAAAAATATCTAAGACTTTTTTCATGGAACTTTCTGATCCATTAAACTCTTGAAAGAGATATAAACATGCACACTGGACCATACATCTCAGCTCCCACTCAGTAACTGGTACTCATCCATAGGGCTAGGATGTCTGTAATTTTGTGTGTGTTCACCATACTCACAGCACATATGTCTGGGACATTTTTTTTGTCCAATTTTGAAAAGATGTTTAGAATTAATATCAAACAACCAAATTTTTCTGAAAAGGTGAATTTCTGTTAGTATTATTTATTATTATGACAATGATGATGTTATTTTTCTATGATGTATTTAAATCCATTGCCCTTAATTTACATGTATGCTGCCATGATGTATTTAATACATTGCCCTTAATTTACATGTATGCTGCACCACAGATCCTGGATGTGCTGCACACAAGTTGGGGTGAGTTTACATGTAGTGTGTCACACACACACACAAATACCCCCATATGACTGCTGTCTGATACATGGTAGTTTTTACCTTTGGGAGTTACCTGTTCATGTGTATGGGTCTTTGAAGTGGGGTGTGTATATACTGTTGGTTGGTTGAATCTTTGAAATGTCAACTGTGTGGGGTGGGGTGGGTGGGGTTTAGTAGGGTGGGTATGTATAGGGGAGCGGTGTGGTGGCCTTTGACCAACAACCTTCTTTTTCTACAATTTTGTCATCAAAATGCCGTAAAATTATGCAGAAACTTTCCAATTGTCTTTTTTTTCAGCAAATTTGTAAATTTTAAAATTAGAAACAAAATATAAAATTTTGTTCCATTTTTTGGAAATGTTCCACCTGATGACCCAGGTTTTCAAAATGTTACACCAAATGACCCCTTCTTTCAAAATTTTATACCCAATTACCCCTTGTTCATTTTATTATACCCAATGACCTATATTTATACAAATGGCTCCTAGTACTAAGCAATGCCAGTAGGCAGATACCTACCACATTAAAGTTAAATGACCCCCTCCCCCCACCTCCAGGCATGGACTCTGACCGAGTCCGGACTCGAGCCGGACTCGAGTCCGGACTCGGGTCTTATTTTTGTTGGACTCGGACTTGGCTCGGACTCGGCACCCCTGGACTTGGACTCGAGTCCGGACTCGGACACTAAAGGACTCGGACTTGGCTCGGACTCGGATACAACTGGACTCGGCTCGGCTCGGACTCGGACGAGCTGGACTCGGGTACAAGTCTGAAATATAGTAGACCACTTTTCTCGTGGATGGCCGAGCTGTTGGATCAGACCAGGATTGATTTTCCATTGTCAGAGGGATTAATTTTTATAGGGGATGATAAATTAAAGTGGTCTACTACAGTAGACTAGTTGGTTGTATATCAAAAAAAAAGGTCCTAAATTCTTTAAAGATCCTCCGGATAATTTTATTTCAGGTTCATGGGGACCCAATCATATGGTGACGCAAAGACGTTAGGTCTCTATTATGGCACAGAGGAAAACCCGGAAGCAGATTTTCCATTCAATTTTCAGATGATCAAAATATCTCCTGAAAGCGTATCAGGCTTTGAAGTGTATCGTCTTATACATGATTGGATTACTAACATTCCCGATGGCGCTTGGCTCAATTGGGTGGTATGTACGAATATTTATCCCGATTTAATAAGAGAGGTAGCGAAATAAATAAAATAATAATATTAAAGCAAAGAGGTAAACAGTAACGACGACAGATAAGCTGTCCATATACTCCTGGTAGCATATACACGTTTTCGTTTTGCAGGCCAAAATTTCGTTAGCACCAGTTTGAAAAAAAAAAAAAATTTCAAATGACTTATTATTTCACATTACTTGTAGCGAAAATATATATAAGAAATTGTCATTGAAAGTATTTTTTCTCGATCTCTGGGGTTCTGGAAAAAAGAAAGAAAGAGAAATGCGGTAATATTGGACCCAACACCGAAATATACGCAGCATACTAAAAACGAGTTTCTGTTGGCCTTTTAGTCTAATTTCTTCATTCGATGTCACAGATATCAACTGTGTTTTGTTCGATATGGTTTAATTTTTTAACGTTAAGTCACTTTTAAAACTTTTGCTTTACTGTTAAGGTGTCACGTTTCACAATGGATTTAGAAATGCTTCTTAGTCAAGTAAGCAATCAATGCCATATGAGATAAATATTTGTGAAGTTTTTAGATTCGTCTGCAATGGCAATTTCAATATCTAGCGCGAGGTAGCCATTGTACAATGGAATCACGTGACGATAACAAAATACACCATGGAAAGGATCGTATTACTAAAAGATTCGCTGAACACAACCACATGGCTGCTCTGCTCTCATACTTGTTGATACCCGTACATGTTATATCTTTGAATACAGTTTTCACATCATGGGAAGGACCGTATTGCAAACAGATTTGGTGAACAAAATCACAGGGCTGCTGTGCTCCTTAACATGTTGTTACCTGGAACACCAAATGTTTATTACGGGGAGGAAATAGGAATGACAAATATTGAAGTTAAATTTGAGGATATACAGGATCCTTGGGGAAAGAATAACCCGGTAAGCTGATTAATTGAAGTACGATACTAACCTTTTCTCTATTACTTTCTTAAGACCATAAGTGATAAACTTTAGAGGCATAAATAAAATGTTTAAAAGTATAGTTACGAGTACTGATGCTAAGCTAAAGCATTGTGCACTTTTTAGTAGAAGCATGAGAATATCCACACATGAAGTACAAGGTCCAATGTTGATTTTAAGACGTAGAGCAATTTTTGGTGACCGCAAGAGGTCAGAAAAGGTCATACAGGAATAAAAATAATCTTGTTCACAGGTATTCCAAATTACTTGCCTGATCACAAGGATTAAAAATGTAAAGTTAGTGCTATCTACGACCTATCGTTACGGACTTATCCTACAAAACTTCAATTTGAGGTAAAAAATATCACATTTTTGGTTGTACATGAGTAAAAATATCAACTTAGTCCAATTTTAGCAATCAAAGGCCTATGGTCACCCAATGGCCTTTGACCTTGTTTGCCCTCTAGGTGAACACATCACATAGACATAACTATTCTTTTTCTGATTCATGTCAGCTACACGAACAATTTGCCACCATTGTTTTCAAATATGAAGTAAGTTGATATTTTTACCACAGTACAACCAAAAAGTGACATTTTACCTAAAAAATAACTCCATATTATAGGTCGTAGATAGCACGAAGTATACATTAATGTTTTAATTCTTGTGATCAGACGAGTAATTTGACATGTCTCTCAACATGATCGGATCATTTGTAATTTTTACTCCTGTATGACCTGTCGTGGCCTCTAGAGGTCACCAGGGGTCAAATCCAAAATGGCTGTACGTCTTTATATCATCATTGGACCTTGTACTTCATGTGTAGAAATTTCCATGCTCGGATCATTTGCAATTTACATGGGTAATTGTTTTATTACTGTATGACCTTTCGTGGCCTTTAGAGGTCACCAGGGGTCAAGTCCAGACATCGTACTTCATGTGTGGAAATTTCCATGCTTAAAAGTGCACAATGGCTCCCTATTTGGTAGCTTAGCAACTGTACTATGCATGTTGTTTCTTATAGTGTTGTTGGAAGGAACTTAATCGTGACAAAGTTCGTTCACCTATGCAGTGGGATATCGGTGTCAATGCTGGGTTCAGCACGGCTAATCATACATGGCTACCTGTCAACCAAAATTACAAACACGCTATAAATGTTCAGGTATGTAAAAATAAAAGTTCCTTTAAAAGAGGTTAAAAGCGTCCAAATGGGAATTTGCGTGTGATGTGTTGAAAAGCATCCGTTCGGATGTAAACATTCTCTACTAAAATACAAAAGGAACACTACAGTAAATGACCAAACGCGAAGGATCAACCTTTACACTCATTTTAGCGATAATACAGTAACTACCTTAGCAAGGAAATATTATTGAATTTTGTAAGTGTTTAGAAGAAGTCTGCAAAGCAACACCATTGCGCAGTGGCTGGGGTATAAAGTACTCAAATCCAACCACCTTCAATCCGCCTATTTAGGCAAATTTATTACATTACGAACACCATAATTTCAGCTCATGGAAAGCGCATTTTAACACCATCTCCCGACACACCCAATTAATCACGTTCACATTATGCAGACTCCTTTCAGAGTAGTCTTGGCAAGTGAGCATACATAGAACAACCGTTAATTTTTCGAATAGAACATCCGTTATTTTATATAGTTAATAGAGGGGACGTCTTTCCACACAGGAAAGTAGCGATGGTCAACTGATATTTGTCGGACAAACAAAATTCAACATGAAATATCTTGAGAAATGAAATTTCCAAAAACGTGTTTATTTTGGCAAACAAACATGAGTTGTAAACTTGAAGTAAAGGATCTGATTTGTCCAATGTTCGTACAATTTCATAAATGTACCAAATATTGGGCATTGAAAGATACAAAATTGAATAATGCTAGCAGCCAATTTTGATAATAGTGTGCAAAATTGGGCCAACATTGTAATGTTATCTGGAAAGTCTCAGAAGTGAATAACTTTCTTATGATTATGATTTCCTCCTTTTCATACAGGTTCAACTAGAAGACTCATTTTCAACATTACGTTTCTTTAAAAAGACGTTACAACTTCGCAAGAAATTCCCGGCATTTCGCACCAATACACTAAAATATTCCTTCGTAAGCTACGAAGTGTTCTCCTTCTGGCGAATCCCTGACGAAGAAAGTGTCAGCAGCAGTTCATTTCTAATTGCTATCAATTTCAGTAATAAGTCAATTAAGGCTGACTATGTAAAACATTTCATGCCTGCTGACGTTAATTTGAATACCACATACGGACGAATCAAGATTAGTTCCAGTATGACTCGCGATGAAGAGATTGTAGATTTGAAAATGTTGCATTTATCACCGGGAGAGGCGCTAGTCATTCAATCATACGCAATCAGGACAAAGACAAGACGTGACTTCAAACATGACTTGTTTTATTGCTTTATTTACTTTATGTGCTGTATACATTACAATGAAAGCAAATTTGATAGCAATTGAATGCTAGCTGAATAAACAAAACATCAATGCATAATAAATACCAACATCATGTGACATACAAGACGATTTGTTGAAACTCCTCTTTGGTGCTTTTAATTAGAGGTTAATAACTGCGCATCGGTTATTTAGAGGGCATTATCTAAACATTTTGCCTTTGGAACCGAGGTATATTCCGAGGTCCAAAGCAACCTGTTTAGATTTTTCACAATGCCCGAGACGTCCATGTCTTCACTTTACAAAAATAACACACAGTTTTCATGAAAAAAACAAACAAAAACGTTTTGCCTTTTCAAATCTGGATCAGGCTAAAACAGGACGACCAAACAGAAGTGCGAATCAATAATCTTATCTTATCTTATCACGTATCGCGTATATTAATGAGGTTATGAATTACCCTTGAAACAAGGCTTCAGTCTTCTTCCTTCTCTTTCTTTGAACATGATAGTTTCCATTTGGTCACTATGTACTATTCAGAATGCCCATAACAATAGCAATATTACCTCATTGTCTCCATTTGCAGTCACTTTTTCTACCTATTTAAAACCATTATGTACATGCATTATACAGAGTGGCTATGTCATTTTACCCGTGGCATTTTAGTCTCAGGTGATATGTTTGCAGGTCCTCCGCCGTCATACCATTCCATAATATCATAATAGCTTACACGTCACAATTGATAGGATATCCTCATATTACTAAACCAGTTGGGGCAGCATCATAATATTGCCATTTAAACTTGTAAAATAAAATAGGCCTATGACTTCTGATGAATTGAGTTCTGATG
The DNA here is from genome assembly GCF_039555335.1 of Amphiura filiformis. NCBI lineage: Eukaryota > Metazoa > Echinodermata > Ophiuroidea > Amphilepidida > Amphiuridae > Amphiura > Amphiura filiformis. Next base: position 15,669,604 of record NC_092645.1, read on the forward strand.
AAGAACATGTTTACATAATACTGCAAGTACCTGGAATGCAGTTTTAATTTATTTAACAGTCTTAGCAAACTCACATATAACCAACTTTCAGTCTCGTCGATGGAATTTTGTTCAGACTTTGCCTTGCGCATTGCCAGCAATGACAAACTTGGTTTGACCGGGTTTGAGTTTTAATATGTTGCTACCCATTACATTTTTCAATGTATCAATACAATTTTCAAGTTGTAAAAGTGCAACCTTGATCAGGGCCAGTAATGTCGATTTGAGAACACGTACCCCTGCGTATGGAAAAGATACTTCAGTATAATATGATACCTACGGATGATATTGCCGATTTATGGTGGTATATATGGTCTATAGGAGCAAGGGCTTTTGAAAAATGGTCGTGTTCAACACCAAAGTCAACCAATCTTTGCTACATTGTGGTGTTAGTTGACTAAAATTGTAGGGTATATTTTTCGCTAGAGGTCACGAAAGGTCACACAGGGGTAACAAACTAAAAATGCTTTGATCTTGTTGAAAGATATATAAAAAAAAGCATTTTGGTTATAGCATCAAGAAATCATGACATACCGTATTCTCTTTGGGATAATATTATGTACTAGTAGCATGTGGTACTGCACAAGGGATGGTGTATTTCTAGTTCAGAACATCCGACACCCTTCATGTACTAGCATATTTGCTACTCCTAGTAATAAACAACTTGCACCCAACAACAAGCTGTATCAAAAGTTGTATCAATATCATTGTCAGTTTTCCTTGATAAGACATGACATTGGATCCTAATTATTTTGCATAGAACCTGTTGCATGTGATACTACACGCATGCTATTGTGCACCTAGTAAATAATAACCCATCATGTACTAACAAGTGATACTACACAATAGCATCCTAATATATAAAAACTTGCACCGAACATATACTAGCATTTGATACATTCTTCACCACACGATTCTGTACAGTACAGTACAGAAAATACTTCTAGTAATTCTAGTACATACAACCTCACAACCATCAAGTACTAGCATGTGATGCTACACATGGGATGATGCATTCCTAGTACAGAGCAACTCGCGTCTATCATGACTGTACTGTAGTCCGTATGCCTTCCTAGAGGTAGTAAAGGAAAATCTAATTCTGTGATTTTGTCTAAAACTGTTTATTTTTGCAGGAATCTGCTATGCTTGATGGATTCCCGCGTCATTTATTTCTGAAAATGTATTCATAAATTGTAATTACCATCATTACGTTTAGAAATACAATGAAAAACAATATTTAAATTACTGCCTCGAGGAAGGTATACGGAATATAACATGTGGTACTACACATGGTATGATGTATTCCTAATGCAGAACAACTAGGGGCGTAGCAAGAGCCAAAGGGGTCCGAGAACAAGTAGCAGTACGGAGCCCTTTTTGACATCTCGTATCGCCTTATTTAATTTTCGCTTTTACTCAGTTAGGACTGCGTCCACTCTGTCCAACCGCTTGCTACGCCCCGGAGAACAACATACACCCATGCATGTAATAGCACGTGATACTTCATACATTTAGTGTGCTCATTAACCTAATATACGATTATTAAGGTTTTAACTATTTTTCCGCTTGTACAGAAAGTGCAAGCATGCAAACTTTTATGACATAAATTTCAAACACACTTCTTTTTCAACAATGACATATCCAAAGCTCCTAAAGTCTGCAAAAAAGGTAACACAGCTGTTATAAATACGCCTATAGCTTCAAAACTAATAATTGTTTCGACAATATATCTAAATAGAAAGAAGGATGGTTTATATACGCGCATTTTGATACCCCATTTGTCAAATGTCGTTCAATAATAACAACACAGTAATGCTTTTAAAGAAAAATACCTGAATTTAAAAGTTGCAGTTTAAATACAGCGATCAATGGTTATTACGCAAGCATTGTGTTTGTCTTTGCGCTGACTTGAAATCAATACAAATAGCTGCAACTTTTAAATTCGGGTATTTTTCTTTAAAAACAATGCTGTTTTGGTAATAGGCCTACTGACGTAATTGATAAATTAACAAAATGCGCGTAAAGAAATCATTCGTCTTTCTATGTTGAAATATTGTGAACGCAATAGGCGTATTTATAACAGCTGCGTTACTTTTTTGCAGTCTTTAGTTAGTTCTTTTAAGAGTATGCTTACGAAAACATAATACAAGCAGCATAGAACGTGTAAATATTTTGTTTAAAGCATCCCATGTTAAGAAATCGTGACATTATGTGACTCTCCACGACAAACCAAGTATCAAAATGAAATGTGCAATTTTAGATTTTTAATTAGTTACAATGTACAAAAAATAAGCTTTTAAAAAGATGGATCATATATGATAAATTCTTGGATAACAGTTACTCAAATTGTTAAAAATTCCTCTTGAAATTACTTTGTTTTCTATTTGAATTATATTGAGTTTATTGCACCATATCTCTGAACTGGATAATTTACACGTGGTTCGTGGTGGATGGTCGCATATTGTCTACGGGATAAAGATAGATATTAACATGTCGTGATGTACTCCTAGTGCAAAACAACTTTCACCTACATGGGGGGTCGAGCCAAAAGGCCATAAGTTCATTTCGGTACCAAAATAATCCTTACAACACTGACCAGCTCATGTAAAGCCCCAAGCGTATCACTAATCCATTAAATGTGTGAGAGGCAGAAGGCCCTAAGTACAAAAATACATGTCAAAATGCCCTTTTTTTATTGTAAGGAGCATGATTTTGTTACCAGTAAAATGTATGAGAGGCAGAAGGCCCTAAACACAAAAAATACCTGTATCTACCTTATTCCACATTGCATGGAGCATTTTGGTACCAGTTAAACGAGTGAGAGGCAGAAGGCCCTAAGTACAAAAATACCTGTATCTCAAAATGGCCTGGTTCGTGGTGGATGATCACATATCTTTTAGGAGATGAAGAAAAGTATTAATAACATTTGGTGATGTACTCCTAGTACGTCTTGTACCAAAATGATCTTTACAACACTGGTCACCTTATTGTATACCATAAGCAAGTTATAGCAAAATATCCTACCCATCGTATACTAGCACATGATAATACACATGGGGTGTATTCCTAGTACATAATAACTAACAGCCATCGTGTACTAGCACGTGATACTTCAAACACTAAGGGGTCAGTCCATGCCAAAACAGACTGAGTGTACACCCACCCTCTTGGATTTTGCTCTCCTTTAAGTCAGGGGTACCTTTCATGGATCCCTAGGTGAGGTCACAAGAAAAAAGACTAGAAATTCATATCTGGTGTAAACCTAAAGTTATTAGGGGTAAAAATTTGCCGATTTTTAGGCGCCATTTGTGGCTGAACCACTTTAGGGGGGCCTAAAATTCTGTAGGGGGTCTAGAAATTTCACTTCTTTTGTATTGCTCATAGACATTGGCACATGCTGAATATAATTAGTGATCAAAAATAGAAAAAAGGGCATATTAAAATTGGCATTTTGTCCCCGTAACATGTAAGTTAGTCAAAAAATGGCATTTTTGAAAGCGTCAACTTAGTATCAAAACACAAAAATACAAAACAAATCTTATGTTCCTAGTAACATTAGACTACATTCTTTCAGATGCAAAAGACTAGAAATTCATATCTGGTGTACACCTAAAGTTATTAGGGGTCAAAATTTGCCGATTTGTGGCTGAACCACTCTAGGGGGCCCTACAATTCTGTAGGGGGTCTAGAAATTTCTCTTTTTTTGAATTTCTCATAGACATTGGTACATGGTTAATCCATTCTGAACATAATTAGGAGCTTAAGTGCACTGTGACATTATCATGGGTCCGTCAAAATCAAATATAATTTGATTGAACAGCACGAAGTGCTGATTTTGACCCCCTGAAATCCCAACGAAATTCAAAATCAATATTTTTGGCATTGGCATTAGGCATTTCAGACACAACAAGAGGGTCACAACTGATTCAATTAAGAAGAAAATGCCCCTCAAAGAGAGCACTTTGTCATTTGGACACCTTAAAATTCCCAATCTTGGTCAAGGTCGCCAAACTTTGACGGCCCGTCATTCGCAAACGAAATGGAATTGGAATTTTTTTCTTGTGACCTCACCTAGGGATCCATGAAAAGTAACTGGCCAAAGGAGAGCAAAATCCAAGAGGTGGGTGTACACTCAGTCTGTTTTGGCATGGACTGACTCTAAGGTTGCTCGCAAACCTAATTATAAACATCTCACTCAAAAAAGTAACTAACCACCCTTAAAGAATGACCAATATTCAAAAAGGGGTTATTGTATTACAAATCTGTAAAATGCGTTGGAAGCAGAATTTATTTTTGTGAATTTTGACACCTCATTTGATACAATAGCCCAGAAAACAATAATATTAAACATTGGTCAATATAGTGTAGTGAGGTCCTGATTTGAAAGTTGCACTTGCATACAATACAAAAACACTCAGACATCATTACACAGATCTCAATCCATTATACTGAATACAAAATCAATACAATTTACTTCAACTTTCAAATCTTGGGTTACATTGATTTAATTGTACGCGGTGACGTCAATATTTAGTGAATTGCTACAAATGAGGTGTCAAAATGTGCAGAAATAAATTCTGTTTCCAACGCATTTTACAGATTTGTAATACAATTGCCCGTGTTTGAATATTGAGATGTTTATGTACGATTATTATGTACAATATTATTATATACTTTAACTATTTTTACCATTGCACAAATATGTATTTCTTACAACTTTTATTATCCAATTAAGTTAATTCCAATACGTTATTTTTCTACAACGTCCGATGTTAGCCTCCGGTGCTGTTCTTTCAACTATTGACAAGCCGAAATGTTGTTGATATATCCTGATGTAAAGGCACAACACAATAAAATGTTTAAAGTTTTATCAAAATGTTATTGCAAAATATTTTTGGCAAACCTCACCTCACCTCACCTCACTGGCTGTGTCACCCACTGTCGGATGTAGCCCTCCTCAAGTAGCTTCCATTTGCTTCTGTTCTGTGCTTCTCTTGCCCAGGTTGTACCCAGATAGGATGTGAGATCATCACGCCATCTTCGTTTTTGTCTTCCCCTTCTTCTCTTTCCTGTTCTTGGTTGCCATTCCGTTAACCTCTTTGTCCATCTATTGTCGTCTCTACGAGCTATGTGTCCCGCCCATCTCCACTTTGCCTCTTTGATCCTTTCCATGATATCTTTGACATTTGTTTTGTCCCGGATTTCCACATTTTTTACTTTGTCACGTATGGTGATATGTAGCATTTTCCTCTCCATAGCATGCTGTGCTACCTTGAGTTTTTGTTTTAAAAACTTAGTTGTTGTCCAGGTTTCACAACCATAGGTCATTGTAGGTAGTACACACTGGTTGTAGACTCTCGTCTTCAGTGTCATTGGTAATCTTTTGTCACATAGGATTTCTTTGTGTCTGCCAAAGCAACTCCAGCCAGACTTTATTCTTAGCATGACTTCTTCTCTCGTGTTGTCTTCCATCTTTACTGTCTGGCCTAGATACTTATAACTTTTTACTTGTTCTATCTGCTCATTCTCTACTTCAATGGACTTGTTTGTCTGGTAATTTGTCTTGAATTAGGTCTTCCCCTTGTGTATATTCAGTCCTATCTTCTTACTTTCCTTGTTCAAGCTGTTTAGTTGCACCTCCATATCCTCAACTGATGCAGCTGTTAATGCAACATCGTCTGCAAATCGCAGGTATGTTAGATAATCTCCGTCAATGATGACTCCTCTCGGTTTTAGGACTAATTCTTGAACACTTCTTCCATGGCGGCTGTGAAGATTTTTGGAGAAATTGCATCACCCTGTCTTACACCTCTTTTGATGTGTATTGGTTTGGATACATCATTTTCATGATGAATAATGGCTGTTGCGTCTGTGTATATGTCCTCCATGATTTGTACATATCCTTCATTTACTCCAATCTTTCTTAAAGCTGTGAATAGGTCTATGTGCTCTACCGAGTCAAAGGCTTTTTCGTAGTCTATATACCCAACGCAAAGCTTTAACTGGTATTCATTTGCCTTTTCTATTAATTGATTTAGTGCATGAAGATGATCGGTAGTTGAGTAGCCCTCTCTGAATCCAGTTTGTTCTCTTGGTTGATTCTCATCCAGTATTCTTTTGATGCGGTGTTGTATTATTCTTGCAAAGATTTTGTACGCATGGGACAGTAAGCTTATTGATATGTAGTTCTTAATATCTGCTTTGTCGCCTTTGTATAACTTTAGCCTCTTTCCAGGTTTTGGGTATCTTTTTCTGATGTAATATGTCGTTATACAGTCTGACTAGTTCTATGTTTATCTCTGCACCGCCTACCTTGAAGATGTCACTGGTTAGGTCGTCAGTGCCTGGAGCTTTGTTGTCTTTCATTTGTTTCACTGCAAATTCCACTTCCCTTACTGTTATACGTGGGAGGTCAGTTTGATCAGTTGATTTACAGTTTGTATCTGTCTTGTCCTGATTTGATTTTGAACTGTACAGATCTTGGTAAAATTCTGCACATACGTCTAGAATTTCTTCTCTATCAGTTGTGATGTTGCCATCCTTTTGGCAAACAACTATTGCCTAATATTTCTTTTACTATGTTAAAATATACATGGTAAGTTTTCATATAATGTTTTATATAATTTATATGTCTTTATATAACCCGACCTTTACACGTTTTCTAGCTATCTTTTCTAACCTTAGTCTAGTGTTTGCTGGTTTCCCATTCTAATTCCAAAAAGTTTATCTTCTAACGAATGATTGACGACGTAAAATCGTGAATATATTTCGACCAGGCATCTTTGACATCACATCATATAACTGATTTTCCTTGAACACAGATTCATAATAAGATAAAATGAATTGAAAAGATTGAATTACGAATACCTTAGGAACAGTTGTTTGGAAATACGTGCAATTTTAAAAACGACAAATTACGAATTGCTCATGCAAAAGCCAATGCATGGTGTCAGCTTATTATGTGGCCCGAAGCAACCCGTACATAGTGCACTTACGTCCACGGCGAATTCACCGTGACCTTTCCAGCCATAAACCCGCTTATTGAAGATTAAACCGATATATGCAGTACTAAACCATTATATAGTAATCTATTGTCCAATGCAAATTTATTACCACCTGATAATATTGATCCAATGAGCGACCGAATTGTCCGCTACGGACGACTAATCCAATCGATAACGACTCTATTGACATGTACGAACGGGGCCCCACTGACCAAGTTTTGGGATATTTTTCAATGGTTTGCAGCTGTTTGCTGTCATTTACTCATCAAGGCGGAGTACCGTTATTATAAGGACTATGCCAATTATTTAAAGATTGACATGTAGAGAATAAGCCATAATTGATTGACAGAAAGTACTAAATTTGTACCTATGACGGTTTTATGACGACAATCTTCAAAATACAATATAAAAATTGCTGCCCGGTGAAGGAAAATGTGCATTGGAATAACACGGCGAGTTTGGATAGATGATAGGATTTCTTTTTAATAAAAATGTATGTTCCCCCGTTATTAAAGCTTGTACCGGGTTGAAGATTCAGATATTTGGAAAAGAATAAGTAATTGAAACAGAGAGAAAGTACTAAAATCATAGCTTTTATACTTTTTGATATATGATACTAACTAGTTCATCCCCAATAGCCACGATACAGCGCTACCAGTATGGTTCAATTGCCTATTGTGAGTGTCCCTGTGTTGTGTGCATACATGTAGTTAACAATAACTGCATGATGACAGGAATCATTGACACTTGCTTAACTGCGCACAATTAAAAGAGCGGGTATTTGATATGCATTTTGACTTACATGGGTAAACCTTTAATGACAATGACATTAGACCTCTCAGATGCGTGTAGATCTGTAAATGTTGATTAATGTCTATTCAGGCGACGTAATTCTTGGCGCTCACGCTAGCTCCGCCGCGTGATATAACTCCTTATGTCATTTTTAAAATTGCACGAATTTCCAAACAACGGTTCCTATGCTCACGATGATTAAACTTTTGATATCACATTTGGTATTAACATTCGAAGGAAAGTGTATAGAAAATTATTATATAAATATTTTTGCCATAAACTCATCAGACTCTGATTAATCAATCGATCAATCAATCAATCAATCAATCAACAATCAATCAATCAATCAATCAATCAATCAATCAATCAATCAATCAATCAATCAATCAATCAATTTATTTCATCCATTCAATCTCTCTCTCTTCTCTTCTCTCTCCTCTCTCTCTCTCTCTCTCTCTCTCTCTCTCTCTCTCTCTCTCTCTCTCTCTCTCTCTCTCTCTCTCTCTCTAGGTGCCATATCCTAAGACGTTGGCGATCATGTCATTCCACAATTCTCTTATTTTAGCCAGTCTTTTTTTAGCCAGTATTTTAGCCAGTCTTTCAGATTTGATAACCACATCAGTCTCATCCTGCCTCTGCTCCATGTTCCTTCTGTTCTTCCTGTTAATACTAGGTTCTCGAAACCATCCTTTCTGAGGATATGACCAAGGAATCTGAGCTGCTTAACTCTGATTTCACGTTCCATTCATATACAACAATATAATTATGATACAATGAGTTACAATAAGGATGTATTTTATATACAATAATATAATGGAAAAAGCAACTATATTTTATGAAAAACGTCAATGAGATGGATGAGGACACTGCTAAACGCAGAGCGTAAAGTGCAGTGCCCTCGGCCTAAAGTTACAACATACAACATGATAACCAAAAAATAAAATACGCTCGGTACAATTAAATGGGTATGGAACTAGTGGCGACTAATAGTGTGGCTGTGTTTAGCGGATAGATGATAGTGTTAATGTTGAATATAGACAGTTATAACATGGATAGGATATCAATCACACACATGCACGGTGAGTGATGCATTCATCAGCGACAGAAATATATAGTGTTTGTTTGCTCGTTTGTTTGTATGAGATATAGGCGATGATGATGGAGTTTATTTGATTATAAATTAGTTTATTATCCCCGGAAAGTAAAATATATGCACCTCACTTAGGTTCTCCTATCTCCTCACCTAAATTACCTCGCCCCCCCCCATTCCCTCTCCTCTTCTCCCCAGTGTTTCCTACATCTCCCCCACACCTCACCTCTCCCTTATGCTGCACTCTCCTCTTCCCTACACCCTACTCAACTCCACTCTCGCCCCCTCTTATTCCTTACCTTCCCGTCTTCTATTCTTACCTCTCTCCCCTCCCTGTTTCTTGTTCTCTCTCCCCTAACCCCCCCCCCTCCCACACACACACACCTTATCCCTCCTCTCCTACTCATTTTTGCGTGCGAATAAATAACTTGAATAAAAGTCAACCAGCATATATTCAGCTAAAACTAGAGTCAATAGAATCTGGGTACACAGCGAATAGCTACCTGTCAACCATATTTTGACCTTTTGACCCCAAAGTAAACATTGACCTTTGGAGTCATAACTATTTTTAACATGTTTAGAATGTCGTAAGAATCGTTCCTGTTGAATTTGAGCTCGATTGGACCAATTTTAAAATTTGACCTTTGACCCTATACCTTGACCCCTGGGTGACAAATGTCATTAAATACATTTTCTCGTGTTTAGAGTCACAATGGTTATTACTATCGAGTTTGAGCCCAATCCAAGCATGTCGGTGATTTAACCTTTGACCTGTATAACGTGACCCCTGGGTCACGGATGGGGTCAACTGCATTTGTTTTGTGTTTAGGATGTCACAAGGATTACTCCTGGTGAATTTCAGCTCAATCGGAGCTTCTTTGTAGATTTTGACCTTTGACCTTGAACTTTGACCTATAGGGTCAAGACTATATAGACTCCCCGGCCACTTATGTTGCATCACTGTAGTAATAACGGGCCCTATCCGTCTTCCGTAGGTTGAGATATAGCCAATTTAGCTCAAATTTAAGCATTTTATCGAGGGCCAGAAATGACCTTAGATGACCTTTGACCCCAAATCTGTGAGCCCACAGTAAACATCAGTCAATGACCATGCGTGTGTGCAAGAGACATCACCTAGCTATTTCAAACATAGCAGATATGAATTTTTGAATTTTTTTAGAATTTTACCGGAAATGACCCCTTAATGACCTTTGACCCCTTATCTGTGAACACCCTATAGACACCGACCAAAGTCGAGTCACATGACTTAACCATGTCATCATCGCATGTTGATCATTCCGTATGTGATATACAGGGTGTCACAGAATGTCTTCTACTTATTCTGTGACTTTCATATAAATAGCTTGATTCGTTTGTACGTGGCATTAATATTCCTGAAAATGGATGAAAACTGCATGTGTGTAATTTACAGCGCAAAGGCATCATTCTTTATCACCATCGTCCAGCCGTAATGTGCAATATATTGCAGAAATCCAACATTTTTTCCTAGAAAATACACCGAATTTAGAGAGCACGGATGTAAAGCTTACAACGCTGAATAATTCTTGACATAAAATTAAGAGAAACATTTAAGTATGACTTCAGATATTTAGGTTGAAAAACATACTTTTTATGTGATTTTGACCACAATTTTTAACAGGAACAAAATAGTCAGAAAAATTAATAGGCAGTAAATTTTTCGTAAATTTATATATTATAATCACAGCTTTAGATAAATTATTAATATAATATACAGTAAGAGTATTTGCAAATGTTCAAGAAAATGTGAATTCGTACAGATACGCATAATATGCCTTTGTTTGCGATGAACTAAATCTAATTTGCAATTATTGCTATGTGGGGTGAACTTAAGTTTTATATAATGAGTACAAGATGTTTACCTACAAAACGTGCTTTACAAGATTACTTCTATACTATAATAATCATAAGCTCTGTCTGTGTGTCCGGTTATGCGTTTCGCCGTGCTTCGACGCATCGCGCTGAAATTTCGCATATAGATAGGTATCGGGAAAAGCATGTTGGCCATGTGGTTTTGAAGGTCATCGGAGGTCAAGGTCAAAGGTCAAAATTTGTCCGATCGGGCCCAAACTTGGTGGGTGGAATCCTTGATAGGAGGGGACTATAATGCGCGAAATAAAATCGAGGTCAACCGAGGTCAAAGGTCATTACGGAGGGGGTCAAAATTCAAACTTTGTCCGATCGGGCTCAAACGTGGTGGGTCGAAACCTTTGTATGAGGGGAGCATGAAAAACATATGGAGGTCATCCGAGGTCAAAGGTCAAAGGTCATGGATTTCAAACTTTGTCCTATCGGGTTCAAACGTGGTGGGTGCAATCCTTGATAGGAGGGGAATATATGCGCAAAACAAAATTGAGGTCAACCGAGGTCAAAGGTCATGTAGGGGCTAAATTTAAACTTTGCCCTATTGGGCTTAAACTTGATAGGTCAAAGGTCATCTGGGGTCAAACAGTATCGCTATCATGCCAGTGCACTCACAGCATCTGGGCTCTCACAGCCGCAGGTGCACTCGTTGAAATAATATTTGCAACGTGTCCATTGTGATCTTTCCAAGTTAAACATTCATCCAGACTTCAACCAAGAAATCTTGTGCTTGAAACTCGAGAAAAAATGTGATTACAAATGGCAATATGAAACTCTGGATAATTGCAGTTACTGAACCGATTAAAAAAAAATAATATACTTTATATTGTTAACATTAAGGGAACAACCCAAAAGATTGATGAAGCCCTATAAACGAAAGTCCTTTCGTTAGAAGGCTAACCCCCTCTCCCCTCCCTTCTAACGTAAGTTTTCAAATATCGAACATTCCAACCTGGATTCATATGATACAGGACCGTCGCTATGGTGGATGGGGATGTGGAAGAGTGCAACAATGCAATGATATTGATCACGTTTATGGAAGAAACCAATATTTTATTTTATTTTTTAATATTTTTCTTCATACCTTTTTGGGCACGAAAAAAATTATGACTTTCAAATAAAAAAGAATCAAGGTGCGGTACAGCTGATTAAAAATGAACTTAAAAATTGCAGGTTGCGAGTACGATGACCGATGTTTAACTCTTTTTTTTACAAACGTAATAGGACTGTTTGACCCCTTCCCTCCCTAACGAAAGGACTTTCGTTTATAGGGCTACATCGAAGTTTTGGGTTGTTCCTTAAGGATGAAACTTTTCAGCCATGAAGGTTTTATGTTTTCCGGTAATGTTTACTTCAAATGCTGACGTGGGAGTCAATAATTGGGATAATTAGCTTAATCTAAATCTCCTCTCTTTTCATCTTCTCTGATTGAATGTAGGAATTGCTTGAATCTGGGGGATTTCTCTTTGCCGAGAACCACTGTGTCTAAAGTCGGCATCCGCTAAAAGAGTTGTCAGGACGAGGATGTTTATACTTACTGACTATTATATGCCAGCCCGAAAATTTTTTTTTTCTTTCTGAAAACCACCCCATCGTCCCAGATCTTAAATTTCCCTTTCCCGAGAACCGCTGTTGGCAATATTGTTTCTTTTTCTGAAAGCCGCCCACCCCAGATTTTAAATTTCTCTTTGTCGAGAACCGCTGTGTCTAAAGTCAACATCCTCTGAAAGAGTTGTCAGGACGAGGATGTTTAGATCACCGATAATATACCCCTTCCCGAAAACCGCCCAATGTCAGCTTTCAAACTTCTCTTTCATTTCAAAAGGCGTTAAAAGCAAAATTTGAGCAACAGTACATGGTGTATATTGCCTCGTGCTTATACTCATCCACGAACACGTGACCAAACATTGGTTTTTTTTTTCTTAAAACCGCCCCATGCCAGATCACCGCCCGTTATTATTGGTTTTTTAAACCGCCCATGCCAGATTTTAAATTTCTCTTTCCGAGAACCGCTGTGTTTACAAAGTTGGCATTATTGCCTTTTTTTTCTGAAAAACGCCCACCCCAGATTTAAAATTTCTCTTTGCCGAGAACCCGCGCGGTGTCTAAAGTCGGCATCCTCTGAAAGAGTCAGGACGAGTTTCTAAGGGTGTCAAAAACATGAAAAATTGCGAAAAAGGGTAGCAGAATTGCTAATACGCGGAAATGAAATTTAGGGTATGAAATTTGATGCAAGGATGTGAACAGGCGCGTTTTAGCCAAGGGTTAAATCCTTGTTTAGGGTGCTTTTCAAAAGTTGATTATCGCGGATGGTGTACATACAGGCCACAATGGAAGTGCCCCCCCCCCGGGAAAATACCCCTTCCCAAAAATCGCCCAACCCCAGCTATCAAAGTTCTTTATAAGCATGCGCAATTTTAACATTCACAATTTAATTGCCCACAAAACAGTAGGCATGATCATTATAAAAAAATAACTAAAAGCATAAAAAAAGGAAACTGGGTCAATATAATTCAATATAGACTATTGCCAAATGCCATGCTATTTAGCAAATTAATTTACCGGCTTGGGTGGAAAATACCAAGGAATACAATAGGCCTATGTCGCAGAGATATGTCGAATCTAAAAAAATAATATTTGATATCAGAAGGACATTCCTCGTATTCAGAATGCAATTTGGTGAGTCTGATGTGCTCTCAGGTCCCACAAAAATACTGTGCAAACGTTGCTGTCCAATCCCTTAAACTTATAAGTATATTATTCCCAAAATGGGAAGTCTACTATGTTGGTTGACTATTGATTTATAACTATTTTTTTATCTTTCAATGAAACATGTCTATGGAAGGAATGTGCAAGGACTTCAAAAGTAATTTCTTTCGAGGTTTTTGCTATATATAATTCCTTCCCTTTTTTTAATGAAAAGATTTTTTTTTAATTCAAGAAGATTGTCCTTCAGGTATTTTTATCACCAACTTCTATTTAATATAATTATGTATTATGTTTAAACACCGAGCATTTATAACGTTTTTAAAGAGATTATGATGAGAGAATCCAGAGTAATTGCTTTCAAATATGCAAATGAAAAGCATTATAAAAAATTGAAAGTTTGAAAGAAATTGGGCTTATTGTTTAGAATAAATGAGTTTCAAATTGGGCTTATTGTTTAGAATAAATGAGTTTCAAATTGGGCTTATTGTTTAGAATAAATGAGTTTCAAATTTTCGTCCAAAAATGGTATCCAATCACTCCAAGACACCCGGGGATGATACATGATAAATGCAGAAAAATGAATTTAGAGCGAAATTTGGTCAAATAGGCCTAACGAATGTCCAAAAGTTGACAATGTTTTGACCAAATTTTTTTTTTGAATGTCCAAAAATGGTCTCAAATTACTTGGAGTATGAGTTTTTGTACCCAGTTAAACGTATAAAGGTCATTTTACGAGGAAATTGATGTTGAAAAACTGTACCTTGATAGATGAGCATGTTTGATATGAAATAAAACAATGAAATAACCAGAACAAAGCAAAAGCATAGCCACGTCGTAGAACAGGACACGATGTAAACACACCACAAACACACCACAACCACCACCCAAGCAAACATGCATACACGTGCACGCACACCCCACCACCACACCCCACCCCTAAACCGTAACGCCTACATTCAACTCGACTACATACACATTCTCCCCACAAACATCCCAGCAAACACAAAAACGTTTTAAAAACGTTTTAAATAAGTTATATTTTGGCTTTTGGTTTAGGTAAAAACGTTTTAATAACATTAAAATGTCTGGTTATATAAAGGTCATGATAACGTTTTAAAACGTTTTGTATGAAAACACACTACAACAATATTTTTAAATGTTTTCAAAAAATGTTATTGTAAACTATTTTTGCGAACATTTTTGCCAAATACTAGTATTGTGTCAATACTTAAATAACATTATGTTAAAATATTTGAACCCAGCAAACACAGAAATGTTCTTAAAATGTTTTTTTCAAAACCTTTTAATAACATTTAAATGTCGGGTTATATAATGGTCATGAAAACGTTTTTAAAACGTTATTGAAAATATTTTGGGCAAACATTTTTCGCAAAATATTTTTTCAACCCCAAAATAACATTTTGTTTAGAATGTTTTGTATCAAGTTTTCAAGAATGTTTTGGAATGTTATTAAAACGTTTTTATACCCTTTATATAACCCGACATTTAAACGTTTTCTGTAAAACATTTTGTTTGCAGAGCAGTAGATTATCAAAAATGTTTTTAAGGTTATGAAAACGTTTTATACTCTTAATATACCCTTTATATAACCCGACATTTAAACGTTTTCTGACAACCTTTTATAACCTTTTGCGAATGATGTCGAAAACGTTTTGTGTTTGCTGGGATACTCCACTCTGCCGTAAGCTGCGTAACTCTGCAATATTTTTGATGATTAAGTCGCCACTAAGAAACTATAGAAATATGCATTATGTATGCAAAAATGTTCGAGGAAATCCAGACATCCTTGTATTGTCTGGTTCATTGTGTGTTCCAATGTCTGTGATTAAACTCGCAAAAGAATATGTTTTGTGTCAACCCATCTGTAAGAGAATTGTTACACAATTCAATGACGCAATTTGAAAATAGAATACTATATAATGGTAAAGACTAATTTTACCTTTCAATAGAAAGTTTCTATAGAACAAAAATGTCTGGGATGTATAGTAACAACCTTGAAGGAAGTGAAAATTTTCTAACATCTTCTCTGATCAAGCTGATACATTAAGAAAAGGAGGAATAATGACTCAATTAATATACAAGGTGTCCCAAAAGTCCCATTTTGAACGTTCATAACTCTAGTATTTAGCAACCGACAGCAAACATGAAGTTATCTTTGCACAAAGAAAACTCATAGGTCTACAATGTTTTTGACACCAAATTTGCCATTTGTAGAAAATAATGAATAAACTAAGGTGAAACATTTGGGCATATTTATACGCACAAAACCATATAATTTTACAACGCATCCCCGGATCCCAAGTATCCACTACCTCCTCTTAACATCTAGAACACCCCCCCTCATTCAAGTCCATTGCAATAGTACACATAATGTAGAAAAAAATCACCAAGAAATGTCTACTTACTTGTGCTTTGATTTTATTTAGAAATCAGTATAAGTTATCTTCTGAAGTTGTGCAATATTCCATTCTTCAATTTTCTGCTTTGTCACAAAACATCACAATTTAATGATATGAAACAGTAAATGAGTGTAGGCCTATATTGGCTCGTTCTAACTTCATCCACGAACACCGCCCCTAAACATTATAGCACCCCAGGTGTACTAGGGGAATTCAAAAATAGCATAATTGCGCTAATAACGCGCTCTCATGTCCCACAAAAAATACTGTCGAAACGCTCAAAACGCTCATTCCAGATCCCTTAAGAAACAATAATTCTATTTTATTTTGAAATATTTTCTTTATAAAAAAATTAGGACTTGCTCATAGTAGCAACGAAGCAACGCGTTAACGAACCGTAGGCCTACAATAGCGGGGTCACCATTGGTCGATATACCGAATAAATCCAAATAATTATTTGTATTAATTATTAATTTATCAATCTATCTATGCATTTACCATTCATCTGGAAATGCTAGAACTTTTTATCTATTTATTTATAATTTATCTATAATCTCTGAGATGATACCGATGAATCGATCCCATTCCTCTTCAAAGTACCGATTATCGGCAAGTTACTCTTTAATAGTATAGATATATTTTAATATATAATTGTAAAATTTTAAAAATCCTAAAAAAGATCAACTTTGACCAGAACTTTTAACTACTTTTTTACAAACGTAATCGGACTTTTTGACCCCCTCCCTCCCTAACGAAAGGACTTTCGTTTATAGGGCTTCATCGAACTTTTGGGTTTTTCCCTAAGAGATAACTTATTCGCCTTGAACCAAGTTGAGATATTCGCAAGCTCGTAATTACTAATTAATTGATTCAAATAATTATGAATATGAATATATGAATTTCTTGTTAACTTTAATCATTAACCTTCTAGGATATTCCAGGTCCCAGAAATGGAGATAAATATCAAAACAAGTAAAAACAAATATCTGATGACAAAATGTATGACTGTAAACCAATATTATGGAATATTTTGGGAGAACATAACGCTATACTTATTTTATTGATATATTAAATTGTTGCAAAAGGATAAGATCTTTGAACAACGACCAACAGTGTGACTAAACACTTTAATTTATAGCAGGTCTTCATTGAAATCAGTAAAGCTCTGTTTCCGATTGGTTACAAAATTGCAATGAATTAGCCAAACAAAACAAAAATACTGAAAAAAAAGTAATATCGCATTGTTCACGAACTTAACCTACAAGCTATATACGAGGGGGTATCCAAAAGTTTTTGACATCACCCAGAAGCGAAGGAGCTATATCAATGAAATTTTCTCAGTGTAATTACTGGTCCTTATGTACATTATGGTCCAAAAATGGTCTCATAAGTATGTTTACTTTCTTTACAAGTGGCGCTAGATGGGCAGTAGGCGCATAACCTTTTCATGATAAGATTCTCCACTTTCTTGAATTTCTTCACTGTGGCCGCATCATCTGAAAGTGATGGACGTCCACTTCTTGGCTCATCTGTGAGGGACATGTGGCCAGTTTGGAAATTCCTTTTTCAAAAAGCAACAGTGCCATATGATGGGCAATCATCACCGTAGCTTTCATTTCATCATAGATTTTCTGAGCATTGTAGGCCTAACCCTTCAAATGCAGGAACTTAATCACGCTGCGTGCCTCAATTTTCACCATTTTACAGGTTATGCGCCTACTGCCCATCTAGCGCCACCTGTAAAGAAAGTAAACATACTTATGAGACCATTTTTGGACCATAATGTACATAAGGACCAGTAATTACACTGACAAAATTTCATCGATATAGCTCTTTCGCTTCTGGGCGATGTCAAAAACTTTTGGATACCCCCTCGTACATAATGATTAATGATCTAGGTATACAGAACCTTTTATTTTGCGCGTTTGTGCATGACGGTAAAGCACCAGGTAGATAAAAAAAATATTTTAACGAGTGCGATTGTATCTTTTGTATATGTATTCAACAAAGATATACAATGTGTCTCAAAAATATGCATTTTGTAGATTACAATTGTTGATTCCATTTTGTTGAATGCCATCAATCTATTCTGTTTCTGCTAATATGAGTGCAGTATGACTGGGTGTCAACAATGGTCCCACTCTACTAGAGTGACGAAACACCAACATATCACACAACGAAATGTGCATTTAAATGAATCTTATTCTAAAACCATATTAAAAACAATTTCATTTTGTTGTATCATGATATGACGTGAAACTACTTTCTAACTAAGGAATATATGGTGCAACACACTTGAACAATTGAACGAGATGGCGCACAGTGGTTTAAAAATATTATACTTTTTTTGAGAAAAGTGGGGGATGTGGCCGTGGATCACGAAATGCCCCTTTAAGAGGGGGCTATAACTCTCATGTGCCACAAACACCGACATCGCCTGGTACAACAGAGATACTAAAATGAATACCCGGGATCGATACACGTGCATTTGCTATGCACGAGTTTGCTCACGGGAGTTTGCTATGAGAAGAAAATCTTCGGATACCGGTGTAGAAAATGATGAATATCTCCCGTAAATGATTTCGTATAAAGAAACCAGATGTGGTTCCTTGCACATGAATATATATTTTGAACATAGGACCTATATTATAGTCGTTAGCTTGCGCTTTGAGACAGTAGCTTGCGTCTTGTTTCAAAAACTGACAATAATTCCGCAATAATTCCGATTTATATGTGCCGAATTATATAGCGCAGTGTATAGGCCAATCGTGAAGGTTTTCTAAAAGAATATGACCTATGGCATACCATGCTTGACTGAAACTGTGTGGCGCATCCTTGTGAAGACTAACAATCACAATTTGCCCTTGGCTTATGTATATTATGTCATGAAGAGGGAAACTATGTCTGTTAATATCAACTTAAATATTATGTCACAAAAGAGAAACTTATGTTTGTTAACATTAACAAAATAACAAAAATATACGTATAGCTTTTTGAGACATACTGTACATAAAAAATACCGAACGTGATTTCATATACCGTTAGCAGGCAATGCAATGCAGTACAACAGATGTATACCGCAATAGCAATCAGGCAATAGCAATGAAGTCGATTATTCTGTGGTTAACATTTGGGATTTTAACAAATCCTGCATGTTCTGAAGTCTTTGGATTGCGCGAGTGGTGGAAAGGTACAGTGATCTATCAGATTTATCCGCGCTCATATTCAGACACAGATGGCGATGGAATCGGAGACCTGAAAGGTACCATACTAATCAATACTTAACTTTATCTATAACTTTAAGGTCAGCAACTATCTTAAACTGTTGTGATTTGGTAGTTCACAGCATCTTGCGAATGGTAGTAAGCTTGGCAAAAATTGCATCGATCATTTCATAGCGAGTGTGTAGATGAATTCAAATATCACAGACATACTTTTGTAGGTTACGAATAATAAATCATGCAAGTTTTTTAAGTATATGATTTGTAGAATGTACTTTTGCAAAACATCAAAGTCTTATTTTCAATAATATATTGATTTAAATAATGAAAATCGATTTTTTGGCTGCTTCGACCAACAATACCAAGTCTACCCTTAATGTGTATAGCTTTAATAACTTTCTTGGGAGAGGTGTTTGAAATAAGTGAGTGAGCGTCGATTGGTCCCATTATCTCTTGATTTAATTGATTGTTTGTTTGATTAATTGATTGATTGATTTTTTTTAATTACCCTAAAATTGACCCCAAACCTAAAAATCTGAAAAACAATCTGTTTTTTATTTTACAAAAATAATTATTTTCTAACAATTTTCTGCCAAAATTAATACAGTTTTGGTCACCGGCTTATTTCACATGATTTTAGCAAGATAAGCAAAAAATCTCCAAAACGCAAATTCTGGGTCGGTCGGGCCCGTAGAACAGGGTTTTTTTCATCGCCTTATTGTTGCGGTGTGAACGTTTGAAATAATACAAGCAAATGATGATGTATTTTTATGAAAATGTACCGTAAAATGGGGTAACTTCGGTCAGCGGGGTAACTTTGGTCGGTCAAATATATTTTTTTAAATGGTCATATTTTTGTACAGCGATATTGTTTTTAGTCATATTTGGTGTCAATTTGTTCAGAAATATATTTGGAAGAAATATTAGGCGCTCATGTCCAATTTCCTCGAAATTTATGAAAAAATCGGGATTTTTGACCAAAAATTAGCATTTTTTTACATTTTTTTCAGACAAAATAAAAATCGATATTTGTGATGTGTGCTGAATTAATTTTGCAAGGGGTCAAATGTAATAAAAAACAACAACTTGCCCTTATACAGCGAATATCAATTTTTTTGATTTTTTTTCTTCATGGAATGTATGCTCTGACCAAAGTTTCCCCAAATTTGGGGTAACTTTGGTCAGGCTATTTTGAACCCCTAGGGCACCCTTACAAAATTATTAGAAAATCTTTTTCAACTTCAAGGTGTAGAAGGGAACCCTATTGTCATAAAAAAGAGATAATTAGCAATATAATTGGTTTTGTTTGGAAGCAGTGGTTTAAAAACTCTGAAAAGTTACCCCATTTTACGGTACTGTATTACGAGTATGTTGAATTCTGCACACACGACACAATTACTCATACACCATGACAGTGGGCAGAGGCGGATTTAGGGAGAACCTTGTCAGCAGTATACTGTAGATTATACTGTATTACTGACACATATTTAATCCCAAGAACGTCAACAAATAAACCCCATTCATCCATTTGACTGAATAGGACTTTTACACAGTTTATTCATAGATTTGTCACCTACCAAATAATAGAGCTAAACTAATTTGATCAGTTTGTCTTTCATTCTCGATAACCCCATCTTCAAAAATCCTTTGACCGTCTGAACACAGCTAGTATTTGGCTATGTAAAGTCTGCACAAAAAGTAACTCAGCTGTTATAAATACGCCTATAGATTCAGAACTAATAATTGTTTTCACAATATTTCAACATAGAGAGAATGATAATTTATTTACACGCATTTTGATACCCCATTCGTCAAATCATGTCGTTCAATATTAACAACACAGTAGTGCTTTTACAGAAAAATACCCGAATTTAAAAGTTGCAGTTTACAGCAATCAATGGTTAAAATGTCAGCACTGTAAACACGTAAAGCCCGACATTTTTTTCCCGCTTAGGGTATATGTGCCCATCCATCACAAACTGGTCGTAAAGTCGGCATTTTCCATTTTGAGATACAATCAAAAACAGTATTGGATTTCTGTGTAAAATATATTAGGAATTAGACCTTTGATGAACCATAAATTCACTTCTAGATGTCCGATGAAACTGGTTGAGGTGTCATTGTAAAGCTGAAAGTGCATTTTTTCAAAATCTGCAATAAACAGAAAATGATCTAGAGCCGACTTTACTACCACTTTGTGGTGGATGGTCACATATACAAAACATGGCATGGCCTGGCCTGGCCTGGCCTATGATGGCCAACTGAAACTCAAAATATCCTCATTAAAATATTAGTATATGGATTTTGCTATGAAAAATTAAACAAAACCAAGGGAGCACGGTGGCCGAGCGGAACGGACTTCGACTCATAATCGGAAGGTTGTGGGTTCGAGCCCCGGCGACGCCATCGTGTTGTGCCCTTGAGTAAGGCACTTTATCTCGATTACTCCTCTCCACCCAGATGTATAAAGGGGTACCGGCATTCTTAAATGCTGGGAAGGTAACAGACTCGCCGAGGAGGAGGTGTAGCGATCCCCCTATATAGCAACATTGCATGGATGGGTCTGGCCCAATGGCCAATGAGAGAGCTCTTCCTCGTTCCCTGCCATAATCTCCAAAACCAGTCGTTTATAAGCTGTCTGTTGCTTTAAGGTGGCATTTTAGGCATTTTGGTAGTGTTCTATGCATGTTTTTAAATATAGACTAATTGATTAGGGCAAAGAACACTGATCAATACGCATTATGTTTTAAGCTAATCGGACATACGGTTTTTTATAATACACACATTTTAAATTTCTTTGTATTGTATTATTTTATCAATAATCAATGAACCAATATGACTTGAAAGTGCTCATTAATCATGTTAATATGTAATAACATTTTTATTTAATAGAACACTGGTTTCAAATTGATCAACGTGTTGCTTATGACTTCCAGATAATTAATTAGCTAGCTGCCCTACTTTGCATAATTACTTAGCTGATTATGCAAATTAGGTCATTAATTATGCAAATATGGTAGACTATATAATACATTAGAACATATTAGAAACAATTTGACCAAGTTTCAAGGCAAAATTCTGCAAAATAAAAGTGCCATGTGCCATGAACTTTTTGAATTGATTTTTATCAAAACATTGGCATAAATTACATATCAATGAGGCTTTTCACTGATGCTGTAATGAACTTTAACCTCAGCTCACATCACAATAGCTGGCAAATAGGAAATGGCATAAATGTCTTTATGATTGTGTTGAAAAGTTTAGACTATTTAATAGCAGGAAGGGTAACATTTACATATGAATTAAGAACATTTCTTCATTAGTTTCCGCTGAATGTCAAAAATGTGTGTGTGTGGTGTGTGGGGGGTGTGGGGTGTTTTTTTATGACGGATGAAAATCTCGGGGGGGTTGGTGGTACACCCCTTTATCAGTTCTAGGGTTAAATTGAACTGACATAATGACCGGGCATAATCATAATACTATTCAAAGAGTGTCCGTCCGTCTGTCCATCCGTCCGTCCATCCCCGCGCGCTATCGCTTTCGCGCGGTGCGATCGCGTGGTGCGATATCGCGTGCTCACGGTGTGCTATCGCGGAGTATCAACTGGGGTGTGCGCAGAGTACCGCATCGCGCATCGGAAAGCATTACAGTGTAACCAAACAGGTGCATCTCATCGGACTAATAGGCCTTTTTTCAAGACATGATTAAGGGTGATGGGGTATGAACGTTTGGACAGTATTTATTGTGTTACATTAGAGCATATCAGACATATCGAATTACATTCTGAATACGAAGAATGTCCTTCCGATATCAAATAATTTTGATTTTTTGAAATTCGCAATGTAATACACATGTTATGGCAAATAATTAAAAATTGATATTTAACAGTACTCGAAGTAAACTTTATAAATCTGATGATTTATACTTTTATGTTGGTGTGATGAAAAGCCGACGATCATTATTGAAAATTTTGACCTTTTGTATTGAAGACATGGATTTTTTCCCAAAACACCCAAAAAAATAGGTCTTTGGGGAAAAAAATCCATATCTTCAATGTGAAAGTCAAAATGTTTAATTGATCGTCGGCTTTTCCTCCCAGCTACATCACAGCAAACACAAAACGTTTTCGGCATCATCCGCAAAAGGTTATAAAAGGTTATCAGAAAACGTTTAAATGTCGGGTTATATAAAAGGTATATTAACGGTATGAAACGTTTTCATAACATTAAAAATCATTTTTTGATAATCTATTGCTCAGCAAACAAAAATGTTTTACAGAAAACGTTTAAATGTCGGGTTATATAAAGGGTATAAAAACGTTTTAATAATATTCCAAAAACATTTGTGAAAACTTGATACAAAATATCGAAACTGAATGTTATTTTGGGGTTGAAAAAATATTTTGCGAAAAATGTTTGCCCAAAATATTTGCAATAACGTTTCAAAAACGTTTTCATGACCTTTATATAACCCGACATTTAAATGTTATTAAAACGTTTAGAAAAAAACATTTTAATAACATTTTTGTGTTTGCTGGGTACAAATATTTTAACATAATGTTATTTAAGTGTTGACAAAATATATGGCAAAAAATGTTTGCAAAAATAGTTTACAATAACATTTTTGAAAACATTTTAAAAATATTATTGTAGTGTGTTTTCATGACCTTTATGCAACCCGACATTTTAATGTTATTAAAACGTTTTTATGTAAACCAAAAGCCAAAATATAACTTATTAAAAACGTTTTTAAAACGTTTTTGTGTTTGCTGGGATACACTTTAAGAATATGTCATTAGATTTATAAAATTTACTTCGAGGACTGTTTATATAATTATTAAAAATGAGAAAAATCTCAAATTTTAATAATTTGTCATAAAATTTGTATTATATCGTGAATTTCAAAAATGAAAATTATTTGATATCAGAAAGACATTCTTCGTATTCAGAATGCAATTCGATATGTCTGATGTGCTCTCATGTCCCACAAAAAATACTGTCGAAACGCTCAAAACGCTCATTCCAGATCCCTTAACATAAAAAATCATCAGTTATGGTAAGGCCTATAACCCGTTTGCGTTTACACTTCTCCCGATTGAATTGACGGCCTAAATCCAGACACTACTAGAATTTCGGGGTATTTTTGGGTCCTCCAATGTGGTAGGGCTTGGAAGAGGCGAACGATGGGTTTTCAGATTATGGTTACCGAAGTAAGAGTCACAGCTACAAAACAGAGTTGATTAAGTTGTGTCTTAATCATTGAGAGACATATATCGTATAGTAGTTTGAAAGGTCAGGACAAGTATTATGGGTAACGGGTGTTGGGTAATTAGAGATAGGCCTATCACGAGAACCGCCCAACCCGAGAACCGCGAAATCTAGTTATACTATATATAATATTGCGAATTATGCAAAAAACAACAACAACAAAACAAAAACCAGCTGCTTCACTCAGGGAGGTAAATAAGGATAATTTACTGGCCATGCTGGGTGGACAATTTAATTTATTTTTGCCCTCAATTAGACCTATTATTAGATTGAATTTTGTCCAAATCTATTTTTCTGCATTGAGTAATTTCATAACATTTTTAGACATTCAAAAGTCCTGAGTGTTTTGATGAACATTTGAAGGCTAGTGTAATCTGGCCTCGAAAATTATCTCATCTTATCATAATTTCTTTAAAAGCTTTACAAATATTTTGTGTTTACATGTGATAAATAAAAGATTTTGGCAATAAAGATTGCCTGAAGAGCAGTCTTCTTGAACACTCTTTGTCATCTTTCAATAAAATATGTCTAAAGCTGAAGGAATTATAGCGAGTAGCGACAACCTCGAAATTAATTGGGTTTCAGACTGTTGCTAATTCCTTCTCTTCTCAAAATATTTTTCATTGAAAGATAAAATAAAAAAAAACCTTTTAAAGGGTTAAGCAGCGCCAAGGATTTATCATTTAAATATTAGTGCAATGCACTTAAAACCCACCCATAATCATATACCAAAATCGCTGAAAAGGTACGGTACACTAAAACCGTGGCACATCCCCGTATACCTCCAACCAGGGAGACCCCCTCCCCACGTGTATTTTGTATCGTGTATGATCATTACAATTGAATATTTCGGATAACCTTGCTTTTCCTTGTGTTTATAACACTTTTTAATCAACGTTTTTACTCCCGTCCTCTATCAAAGTAAGTTGACAGCCCTGTTGTTGTCGACTCCGTCAAAGACCTCCTTTGTCAACATCGCTGTCACCCAAAGACCCCCATAGGCCTATTGTTTTCGAACACAAGCTCTGTCACCAGTGGCGTAGCCAGCTTTCTTGGTCAGGGGGGGGGGGCAAAATCATTTTTTGGGGGCATGGATGAAAAAAAATTGCAGTTGCATCATACACTATATAGAGATTGTATGTCTTTGAGCTTCCCGAAAAAGGCCTCATTTGGATTATGTGCGCGCGTAGGGCGACAAAATGGTATTTTACACTATTTTACAATGTGCGCGCGTATTTTACACTATTTTGGCCCTGAATTTTGCTAGAAAAGGGGCCCCTTGCCCTTTTTCTTTTCATTTGCCCTCCTGATTTTCTCTTTCATTTTTTGTCAGAGGGGCACTTTTTCCTTTCATTTTTGTCAGCGGTGCCCTGCACCATCCCCCTACCCCGCTGGCTACGCTACTGTTGATGTCACCCAAAGACCCTGACTTTTCAGCTTTTCCATTCCACCTCGGCCACCCAAAGACCCTTATTTTTCAATGAACAGCAACTTTAATTTCATGACTGATTTTGTTATTTATTTTGAAATAACAAAGCCCAGTGGCGTGGGCAGAACATTGAAAGTGGGGGGGGGCAGGTTGTTCAGTTCCCCCGAATGGAGTCTGATTAGGAGTGTAAGGGGCAAATTTTGACGTTTTCTCCCCGAATCCTCCGAATGACCAACAAAAGTGGGGGGTATCCCCCCCCCCCGGGCCCCCGCCCCTCCTTTTCGCACGCCACTGACAAAGCCATTCGAAACCATTTATAACTAGAAATGCAAGGTTCGTGGCTTCGGACTCTCACCACCCAAAGATCCCATTAAAAAAAGCCATAATTTAGGTCTAAATGGTCTCTCACTCAATGACGGAATGTATAGGCCCTAGATACTTTGTTTAAACAGTTTCTCATATAGTTTCGTGTATGATTACCGTGATTTTGGTTGAAGATTCGGGTCAAATTGATTGAGTGCTATGACGGATGACATGTTATTGTTTTTAAACTTTTAATTCTGTATTGTCATGAAATCGTATAGGCCGCCTAAATCATCATCATTAAACTTCTCATTGTATAATAAATAATTATCAGTATTTAGGCCTAAATGATTATTAATATTATTAGGAGGCTATCATTTTCTTTGGAGGAGGGGTTCCAAATATACGGGGGGTCATAACTTTTGGAAAAACAAAGTCATAATTCAATTTTTCATGACCAAAATGTAGGGAGTCACAAGATGACAACAGATAAGGTGTTTCTTTTTTCAAAAAGACTGATTTCTTGATGCAATTTAAGCACTCAATTTTTGGCGAAAATGGGATTTTGATATCAAAATTTTATGAAACATGAGCACTTTCCAATAAGTAAAAACTTCATTTTACCCCATTGAAATCAATGGCCAGTGAAACAGACTTCACATGTAATCAGCTTAGCATAATCAATATAAACCTAAAATTGCCTATTCAACAATAATTGGTCATAACCAACGTAGTACAAAAGAGGCTTGGCTGGATCATTCTCCATTTATTTATATACCTCCATGGTTTAACATGGTGTGTGAGCATGGTGAAAGACTCATTATTGATTAGGCGCGGACATATTAAAGGCACAGGTCCTTTGCGTGTATAGCAGAAAATTATAATAGAATGTGTGAATAGAATGTTTGAATTTTGCAACTAAAATACTAACTGCATTCTGCATTATGTATTTATTTATTTATTTAGGCCTATGCCTATTTATTTATTTACTGACTTATTTATTTATTTTATTTATTTGGAATATTAGTTAGTAGGCCTAGTTAGTAATATTCCATGATAGGCCTACGTCGGTTTATTATTGATTGTTGATAACTTGACAACTTGATTGATTGATCGATTGATAGTCATTTCACATTATATTCCTAGTTTATAGGCCAATTTGAATAGCATCGTACATTAGATAAATAGACCTATCAGTATTGATTTATTCTATTCAGCAATATCAAGGATTACTATCAAACTTCTCATAGCTGATTGTCAGTTGGCTTAGTGGTAACGCTGTAGGTTTTACAACACCGAGGTCCCGGGTTCGATTCCCACCTCTGCCTATTTTTTGCAAGGCTGAGAAAAAAATGAAATTTCTGGACTGCAAACTTATTTGGCGCGCGATCTGAGCTGGTCCTTTTCTGGTGGCTGTGTCTGTTACAGGCACACTCCCTCTGCATCCAAACCAGGTTCACGCTCATTACACCTCCCTTAAATCGGGGTATTTTTCTTTCAAAACACTGCTGTATTGTCATTATTGAACAAAACTGAACAAATAGGGTGTCAAAATGCGCGTAAATAAATCATCCTTGACAGTGCTGACATTATAACCATTGATTGCTGTGAACTCCAACTTTTAAATTCGGGTATTTTTCTGTAAAAGCACTACTGTGTTGTTAATATTGAACGACATTTGACGAATGGGGTATCAAAATGCGTGTAAATAAATTATCATTCTCTCTATATATGTTGGAATATTGTGAAAGCAATTATTAGTTCTGAATCTATAGGAGTATTTATAACAGCTGGGTTTCTTTTTGTGCAGAATTTACATAATTTCACACACTACTGGTTAAAATTGTATGACAATCGGGTGTTGTAGTAGCCTATTGTTATCGTATCACAATTAGTTTGAATGCATCAATTTTAATTCTTTTAGGTGACAGAAATGAATAACATTTATTGGTCCATCCATGCGACTTGTTTATGCAGGTCCTAAAGGTAGGCTCGCAATGACATGATAAAAATAACCGTGTATCCCTCCTTTGAGATCTGTTCGATATACATGCAAGTGTTATGATTTTGTTAAGTCTGTTGGTCTTTCAGAGAATGAGAATCTGCTTGGGAACCATCTCTATGAAATGACTTTTAAGTTCTGTATCAGAGCTGAAAGTTAAAAATAAACACATCCAACAACTTTTTGCAACTTGCTATTTTCAAATCTGTTTTGTTGGTGTTCAATCACCAAATGCTATTTCCATTACAGGTTTAAAATCCCTTGCAAAGAAAAGCATGACATTTTATTACAATTCCTGCCTGTTCTTATCGTTTCTTTGATAAAAACCTACGGATGTTGTGAAGCAACTTTTTTTTTTTTTATTTTTATATGATTTTTGATATTTTTCTGTACGGGGTTTTGTTTGTTCGGGCAAATTATGCTGAAACATCAATAATACTATAAAGATAGATCTGTGCAATGCATTCCAGAAAGTTTTAACCCAAAATTTGTTTCAAACGGGTTCATTATGAATTATCCATGCAACTTTAATTGGTCTTTACCACCGCAATTTAGACCTTTTGAAAATTATTTTTGTTTCATTGTTAGGGATGAATAAATTTGCTTTGCATGCTAGTTTCAATGAAAATCAACCTTATTTTAAAATTGCAGTGGTAATAAATGATACTTTTGCGTTACTGATGCTTTTATTCGTAAAATTGGTACTCAAACAATGCTGACGAAGCTACACGTTATAAAATATGAAAATTTCTGCTGTTTATATTTAGAGTTACTTATAAACTTTATATTCACATGCATAATTTGTTTCCAAAATTTTACAGTACAGAGCAGTTGCTGTGTTTTTAGTTTTGCTGCTTTTAACCAGTAAAGAATATGCAAATTTATGCAAATTAGAATGTTTTTCTAACAATGAACACCATTTCCTCCTAAAATGTACGTTTTCAGAAAATATAACTTTTTAGCTACAATATGAGACCAAAACCACATACTTGACTTGATTTTTAAATTTTGACAATTTGGGCGAGGTTGCTTGGAATTGATCCGGGCAAACATAAAAATGTTTTTAAAACGTTGTAAACATGTTATTGCACGGGGCTTTGGTATAGATAAAAACGTTATAATAACATTAAAAGTCTGGTTATAAAAAGGTCATGGAAACGTTTTAAAAAGTTATGTACGAAAACACACTACAACCTTATTTTTAAAATGTTTTAAAAATGTTATTGCAAACATTTTTTGCCAAATATTTCTGAGTGCCCATCTCTCTTTCATTGGCGATTGGGCCAGACTCCTCCATGTAATGTTGCTATGGGGGATCGCTACACCTCATCTACAGCGAGTCTGTTACCTTCCCAGCATTTAAGAATGCCGGTACCCATTTAAACACCTGGGTGGAGAGGAGTAATCGAGATAAAGTGCCTTACTCAAGGGCACAACACGATGGCGTCACCGGGGCTCGAACCCGCAACCTTCCGATTATGAGTCAGCGCCCGTTCCACTAGGCCACGGTACTGTGCTCCTTATACATAACATACTTCCTCTTATTATCACTCCTCTTCTTTTATTTACATTGTCACGTTATATTTCTTTTACTAGGTCAATGAAAAAAGGTAATAAAATCCATTGCAAAAAGAAGTACCATAATAATAATAAATAAGATGCATAATATTACCATATCAAGGCATATTCATCTATCTCATTAGGTGTAATAAACCGACTAGACTACCTGCAAGATCTTGGTATCGAGACCATTTGGCTAAACCCTATCTTCGAGTCACCGATGAAAGATTTTGGTTATGATGTATCAAACTTCACCGATGTTGACCCGATTTTTGGGACAATGGCAGATTTCGACAACTTGATAGCTGATATGCATTCAAGAGGTAAAGCAATGAATAAAATTAGACCAAATAATGGTACTGTGGTATGTTACTGTTAGTAGTCTTAGGGGATATGTGCAATGTTTATGAGCACGGGTGTGGGTAAAATTTCCAAATCGAGTACTTGCTTTCCTCTTCGGCCTGCCAATAAATATTTAAATCCCCACTTTGCACATGTATATATTTTGGAATCCCAATTAGCAACCTTAAACAGCAATCTTAGGCTATTTAAATAAAGGCACTTAATTTATTGCTCACCTGACAAGATAGACGCTGACATTTCAGCTTGTAGACAGGAAGTCTGAAAAATGTACAGCGGGTGGCATTCCTGTATATTTCAATCGGAAACGCAGCATGGTTCTTCAGATTTGATAACAAATTTGGCTTTTTTTTTCAATATGTTACTATTATTGTAAGAGATGCCGTCGATAACTGATGACTTTTTCCCGTCAGTAAAGACTTCCATTATTAAGTTATTGAGAAGATTCGTAATGTTAAATGAACTAGCCCTATACATTTGCAGTAATTTTTATTTGTTGTAAACGCTATGGTACCTTGTGAATAGCTTCATAAATACCTGTTTGTTGTTGTTGTTGTTAATTTCGATGATATTTGTCTGAAAAGAAATCTGTTAGCATTGTAGCACATCTACTGATCACTGAGGGATCTTGGTATGGCGGATCCATGGGCCACGTGGTATCGGGCGTGGTATTAGATTGAAACCATTTTAATAGCCTAAGATAGCCGTTAAATCGTCTAGATATACAATTGGTAGTGCCACATGGTACTATTGGTGGCAAATGGATAAATGGATTGAAGACTGCATTTTGGTGTTCTATACCAGTTACATAACGGTAAGTAAACGAGTGGGTCAGAGCTGTATTTTATAAGAGAATAATAGTTTGTGATCAAAAATAATAATTATAGAGTGATGAATTTTATGTTTTTTATTTTTTTTTGTCTCAACGCTTTAAGGAATGAAGCTTTTGATGGATTTTGTTCCAAACCACACCAGTGATAAGCACATGTGGTTTCAACGGAGCAGAGAATGCAATGATTCAAGTAACCTCTACATGGATTACTACGTTTGGGCAGATCCGAAGCAGGGATGTGTAGAGCCTGATCAGAACAGTCACGGAAAATGTGTTCCTAATAACTGGGTATGTCTAATGGTTGTGACTTTACTATTACCTTATTAACTTAAAGCAACAATGTGCGATTTGCAGAAAGAAAAGATTCCTTTTTCATTTACTTTTAATTTAATTATATGAGCTTCTAAGTAAACTCTGAGCATTTCCCAATTTTTTAGTCAACGCAGAGTTTAAAATGACTTTAAACCGTTTTACATTGACCCAAATATCTGCCCAGGTCAGCAGGTTTGGTGGTAGCGCTTGGGAATGGGACACTGAGAGAAAACAATACTATCTGCATCAGTTCCTCAAGGAACAACCTGATTTAAACTTCAGGAATAGAGAAGTACAAGAACATATGAAGGTAAGATGAAGATATCAGCAACATCAACGGATTCAACATTTACAAGCACTGTCAACAGTGATTTCAAAACTGGGGCATTACATATTTAACTTGTGTCTGACAAATAGAGTTACGATTACATCTAAAACTTTAAAATAGCGCGTAGTTATTGCCATTTTCATTGCAATATTCCTGTAATCAAAATAGGTTAGCAGAATTCATTTTGTATTTTGTTAAATAGGATGTTCTTCGATTTTGGTTCGATCGAGGTGTTGATGGTTGGCGTGTCGACGCCATTAGGTATCTGTTTGAGGACATATTACTGACCGATGATCCCATCAACGACGACTTTTATCCCCAATCAAACCACCAGGTAGGTACGTTTAAATCAATGCAAGTAATATAACTATCAGTGTGTTAGCATTTGTAAAGACGTAAAGGCGTTTGTTTTGGTCGGATAAATTAACGTAACAAATCCCTGTCGTCTGCCAATGCGGGGAGACAAAAAGAAAGAAAGAAAGAAAGAAAAACATCTACAAATGACATAACATGCTCAATGTCAAGCTACTGACCGGAATTATTGGCTATTGCCTACTAACCGGGTTTATTCCGTATTGTACGATAAGCCTCAGCATAACCTAAGTCATGCATATGTCATTATTTTGCAATTGCCTCTGTTCCAAATAACCACAATTGAAAGTGTTTTACCATTACAAAACTGATAACCACTAAGTACTGGTAATTTATGCAAACAGAGCTTAGATACTTCATAGAATACGTATTTTTAGGTTATGCTATATTTTGATTCTTTCTGTAGGCTCAGTATAACAGTCTCGTACACAAATACACAGCTGACCTTCCAGAAATCCATCCAATTGTTAGAGAATGGCGGGCCGAAGTATTTGATAAATACAGTAGTTTAGGAAATTACAGGTAACAAATCAATATTTATTTCCAAAACTTATCTCATCTTATAGCATCTACAAAGCTATAATCCAGCTGTTCTGCAATCAACGTCGACTGTTGGTTGTATATCAATCAAATAAAGGTCCTAAATTTTGTAAAGATCCTCCGGTTAATTTTATTTCAGGTTCATGGGGACGCAATCATATGGTGACGCAAAGACGTTAGGTCTCTATTATGGCACAGAGGAGAACCCGGAAGCTGATTTTCCATTCAATTTTCAGATGATCAAAATATCTCCTGACAGCATATCAGGCTTTGAAGTTTATCGTCTTATACATGATTGGATTGCCAACATTCCCGATGGCGCTTGGCCCAATTGGGTGGTATGTACTCATATGTTTTCCTTTTTTCCGATTTACTAGGAAAGGTAGCGAAAAAATGAAGAGTTTTCTGGTATAGTTTTACATTTTAAAGTTTAAATGACATTTAACGATTGGAATGGATATGTTTGTAACTCTAGCTTATTCTCTAGCTATTTTCAATATCATTTTGTCCCCTAAGATTATCCAATGCCAGGTTTACAAATGGCTGCCATTGGAATTATGCCTTATGTAGCAAAAAATGTCTTCTTTCGTATTTATTGTTTTGTTCTTCGCACGTGGGGGGGGTTAAAGAGATTTGCAATTATTTTGGTTAAAGATAACCAAAATAATTATTCTACTGCTCTAATGTTATTAGATTGGCATGGTTACTGCTACTAGGAATATCTTCAAATTCCACAAAGCAACCTTTGGGATTAATGCCCTTTGGAAAAAAAACTCTTCAAATTTCAAAGTCTAGCATGAGGAAGTCTAATACACAATGGACTCACGTGACGATTTCAAACTACGAGTGGTATCAAGTTCTAAGCCTCAACAAGAAGGCTTGTTACTATAGAATCGCATTCGGTATATAATACAATAGCTCAAATTGGCATTGTTGAATTATACAAAATTAAATTTAAAAAAACATACACCGCATTAGATTTTTAATTCCCATGGGACATCATTATTTTTTGTTTATCCTAACTTGTGTTATATCTTTGAATACAGTTTTCTCATCATGGGAAGGACCGTATTGCAAACAGGTTTGGTGAACAAAATCACAGGGCTGCTCTGCTCCTTAACTTGTTGTTACCTGGAACTCCAAATGTTTATTACGGGGAGGAAATAGGAATGACAAATATTGAAGTTAAATTCGAAGATATACATGATCCTTGGGGAAAGAATAACCCGGTAAGCTGATAAATTGAGATTCAATGCTGACATTTCATCCATTACTTTTACAGAGTGATAAACTTTGTATGTAATAAAACATGTTTGAAATTATGGTTACATGTTGTTTCTTATAGTGTTGTTGGAAGGAACTAAATCGTGACAAAGTTCGTTCACCTATGCAGTGGGATACCAGTGTCAATGCTGGATTCAGCACAGCAAATTATACATGGCTACCTGTCAACCAGAATTACAAACACGCTAGTAATGTTCAGGTATGTCAGAATAAAAATTCCTTCAAAAGAAATGGATGTTACAACAACATTATTTATTTTAGCAAAACAACGTGATCTTTAAACTTGAAATTACAAGATGTTTATATTTGTTCAATGGTTGTATAATGTCATAAATGGACTAAACTGAGTGATGCCGATGTGTCAATGTCAGCAGCCAATTTTCATGATATTATCCATATTGACTGAACATTGGGCAAACATCGCAGTGTTATCTGGGAAGTTTCAGAAGTCGAATAACTTTCTTATCATTACGATTTCCCCGTTTTCATACAGGTTCAGCTAGAAGACCCATTTTCAACATTACGTTTCTTTAAAAGGACGTTACAACTTCGCAAGACATTCCTGGCATTCCACACCAATACACTAATATATTCCTTCGTAAGCTACGAAGTGTTCTCCTTCTGGCGAATCCCTGACAGAGAAAGTGTCAGCAGTAGTTCATTTTTAATTGCTATCAATTTCAGTAATAAGTCAATTGTGGCTGACTATGTAAATGATTTCATGCCTGCTGACGTTAATTTGAATACCACATACGGACGAATCAAGATTAGTTCCAGTATGACTCGCAATGAAGAGATTGTAGATTTGAAAATGTTGCATCTATCACCGGGAGAGGCGCTCGTCATTCAATCATACGCAATCAGGACAAAGACAAGGCGTGACTTCAAACATGCCTTGTTTTATATTGCTTTATTTGCGTTATGTGCTGTATACATTGTTACGAGTCGTACTTGACTAAAATCACCTTTTACCCGAACTCACACGAATGCACAACACACATACACTGTTTGATTAAGCTAACAAAATCTAAGTCTTTAATTGAAAGCACGTTATTATTGGTACAATATATGACAACAAATGCACATACACAATAATCAAATATAATCACTCTTTAACTATTTAGTACTTAGCCAGCATTCTTCTTCTTGGTGATCATAAAGTTCTTGCATATTCTGGACGACTGGTGTAATATATCCTTATTTACTTGTCCTGCGAAAATCAGCGAAGTCCAGTGTACACTTGAGTTTATAAATATCCTTGCGTATGAAATCCTCACACAAAAATGGCGTTGCTTTCTCCTTGCGCTAATCCACACACGAAAATGGTGCTGCTTTCTCCCAAATATTAAACTCTTTGCGACGTTCTCCAAACACGTTTATAACTCCTTGCGCTGCTTTCTCCAAAAATGGTGCTATTTCCACCTTTCACACAATATCTTCAGGAAGCAGGACTGCAATGCAGTTGTTCCCACTTATTTTGACAGTTGCGTTGAATCAAAAACCAGACTTCAGCAAGTCGACAGAAGAATATATTTTCCTTTCTTGGAAGAAGTACGTTCTTTGACGTATTCTAGATCTTCTCCGACAACACTGGCAAATAGTAGTACTTTGACTACATAAACTATTTCTGGTTTGCAATTTCCTTTCTTTGAAGGAATTGGACTGTAAGCATATTAGCTAGCTAGCCCAGATCAACACTATAAACTGTGACAA
Source organism: Amphiura filiformis (assembly GCF_039555335.1). Classification (NCBI taxonomy): domain Eukaryota; kingdom Metazoa; phylum Echinodermata; class Ophiuroidea; order Amphilepidida; family Amphiuridae; genus Amphiura; species Amphiura filiformis. The sequence goes on from NC_092645.1 coordinate 15,705,083, forward strand.
TAATTGTGTTTACATTTTCTTATATGTCAAGCAGAAATCCCAAATATTAATACACATGATGTGATCTTGGAAATTCAAAGCCTTAATTATAACATTAACCTTTCTCATTACATCATATCCTGAAGGGAAATCCCATTACATCACTTCCTGAGGGGAATCCCATATATGATGTCATTTTCACTTTACAATCTGAGGGGGGTTTCCAAATATTCCAAATGAGATATGATTCAACTTGTTTTGCTCAAATTGAGAGGGGAATTCCCCCAAAATGTCATCACTCGTGTAACTTTGTAAACAAAGATAAATCATCAAATTAAATTACTCAGGGCACATCACAACATTACAATAAAAACGAATTTGAAAGTAGTTCATTGTTAGCTGAATAAAAAAAACATCAATGCATAATAAAATTGCAACATCATGTATACAAGACTATTTGTTGAAACTTCTCTTTACTGCTTTTAATTAGAGGTTAATAACTGCGCATCGGTTATTTGGAGGGCATTATTGTGAAAAATCTAAACATTTTGCCTTTGGAACCGAGGGATATTCCGAGGTCCAAAGCAAACTGTTTTCACTTTACAAAAATAACACACAGTTTTCATGAAATAAACAAAAATAACGTTTTGCCCTTTCAGGTAGCGCGCAATGCAAATACGGCGACCAGCGCTCTCGCAACTTGTTCAACGCACATCACGGCGCGCGGGAAGGTTACTAATATTTATGCTGACGGCGCGAGGTCCACTGTTGAATATTATTAACCGCGTTCAGCGTTTGCAATTGGCAAATAGACAAAAACGATTTGATCGCATGTGTCGCGCATATTAATGAGGTTATGAAATAGCCATGATACAAGGCTTCAGCCTTCTTCCATTTTGAAAATTTAAGTTTTGGAACCGAGGGATATTCCGAGGTCCAAAGCAAACTTTGGTTAAAACTTATTTTTTCAAGATGGCGCCGGCGGCCACCATCTTGCATTTCTGGGTAAATATGAGTTCGTAATGTCAAAGTAATGTCAAATTTAAAATCCTTGTGGTCGACTTATCCAAGAAAGTGTCTTTGTACACAGTGTTCGAAATACGCCTCAAAGAGTTACAGGCCAGCTGGGCTTGACCTTAAAAAGTTACCGGCCAGCCGGGTCGGCAACTAGATGCCAGTCAGAAAAGTTACCGGCCAGGCCAAAAAGTTACAGGCCAATGGCCGGCTGACCGGCCCTATTTCGAACGCTGTTAAATTGTACACGATTTTAGGTCCTCTTGTTCAAAACTAAATTTTTCAAGATGGTGCCGGACACCATCTTGGATTTCTGGGTGAAAATGATGCCGTAATGTCGAACTAATGTCAGAATCGGAATCCTTGTGTCTTTGTGCGTGATTATAGGTGCTCCGGTTCAAAACTTAAATTTTCAAAATGGTGGCGGCGGCCATTTTGGATTTTGGCATGTAGCGAAAAATGCCGGGATATTCGCGAGGGACATGGTGGCTATTTTTTTCTAAGTCGAATCAATCGTCAAACCTTACTAGCCAGAGAGTGGTCACCAAATTGAACTTTTTCACCTAACTATAATACAAAACAACTCACATGCATCGTGTACTAGCATAATGATACTACACATGGGATAGATTCCTAATACATAACAACTCACATCCATCATGTACTAGCACGTGATACTTCAAACACTAAGGGTGGTCACTAACCTAGTTATATAAACACAGCCAAATTAAAAAGTCTCCACTAGTTCCATCCCCATTTATGGGTTGCTTCAAGCCACACAAGCTGATACCATGCATTGACTTTTACGTGGTCAACTCGTAATTTGTCATTTTTAAAATTGCACGAATTTCCAAAGAAAGATTCCTATGCTCACTAACTTTTGATATCACATTTTGTATCAACCTTCGACGGAAAGTGTATAGAAAATTAGTATATGAATTATTTTGCCATAAACTCATCAGACTCTGATTAAATGGGGATGGAACTATACTGGAGACTTTTTTTAATTGGCTGTGTTTATACCATTATCATTATTATTTTACACTACCTTAACTATTTTGTATCATTGTACGAATATGCATTTATTACAACATTTATCCCATTAAGTTCAAACACGCTTCTTTTTCTACAAAATTTCCTAAGCGTAGAGTAAGGTTGCTGACCAAACATAATGAAGGCAGCATAGAACGTGTAAGCATCAAATGTCAATAAATGACATGACATGTGACAGTCCACGACTAACCTTGCAGGTATAAAGTTACAATTTGGGCACATCAGGGAAAATGACGTACACGTAATTTTAATCTTCTTGTAATTTTAATCGTTGTATGATTGTTGTAAGTTTGTTCTATATTCAAGCTATTTTGACGTCAATCGGTTAGTACAGCGTTAAACCAACCAAAATTTGCCCCCGTCGTGAAATAATGTTATAACAACGTTGAACCAACCAACTGATGTCAAATTAAAGCCATATTATAACATTTGCTGAGGAGGACGCCCTCACTGATTTTTTTTAATTCACTTTTTACAGGATTATATTGTACTTTATTAAACCAATATACCCTGCAAAATTCAAGACTCTAGGTGCTGTAGTTTTGTCAAAATCCGAGATTTTGAATAAAGCGCCGGAACCGGCGTCTTATTATTACGATGGAATTATTAGTCGAACGCATACACGATGTTCATAACACACAGTACACACGGCGTGCGTGACGGTGATCTACACAACAAAGGGTCGTACCATAACATGACCGAAGGAGTGGTACGTATTGGCGACATACGCGCTGGTAGTAAATTCCAATTTACTTTGCTTTGCCGTAGTTGTTCGGCCCAAAAATAAAAGGGGCTATATCTGACAGTTAAAACTAACATTTTATGTCAAAGGATTGCTAATCTATTTTGTATGATAATGTTATAATATTGCTTTAACTTGCATACCGTATAAAACCAGCTTACAACCATTTTACAACGTTCCTACGTTGTAATGACGTCATTTTTCGTATGTGCCATAATTTGACAATACCTGGATAATAATCACTCAAATAATATAATATTTTTCAATTCTTTTGTTTCCTGTTTGAATTATGTTGAGTTTATTGAGCGATTTTCGGGATAGGCTCTGTAGAATTAATACCTGGTTCGTGGTCGCCTATTCTCTTTGGTTGCTAGGGGTCAAAAATATAATGCAAAATGTTTTAAAACCAAATATTTTTAAGTTTTAAGAGGGATCAATTTTGGTATCATCACTGTTCCGAGCTGCAGAAATGCCTTAAGGTCCGTTCATACTACCACCGCATTTGCGACGCGTTGCTTTGCGATGCCGATATATCGATTACTTTTGCCGCAACTCAACGCAACTCGTCGCATTTCCAGGTTAAAATGTATTTAACTTTATTGCGATATCGCAATGCAGTAGATGCGGTGCGACAACGCACCGCATCGCAAAGCAACGCATCGCAAATGCGGTGGTAGTATGAACGGACCTTTAGTCCATCTTTTTTTCATAAGTGGCTGTTCATTATAATTTAAAAAAAAACACATTTATTTGTAATGAATATTAATATAAGATATTTTAAAGATAAATTCAAATTGGTTTTAAATAACAAATTGTATGTAATCCATATTTTACATTATAAAATAAGTTTAGCAGGATTATTTTGTCACTAATCAATAATCATCAAAAACAAATAACTATCAATACCTAGTACCTCGCTCCATAAACTGTTAATGCATACATTTTAAAATGACCAAATTGGTGTTTGGCACTTCTATAGCTAAGGTCTTCAAATGCAAGTATTCGATTTATATATTTTACAGAAAATTAAAATAACTGTTCTTTATGCAGACCTGTGTAACCATTAGTTCAGACTTTTTTTTATATTCACTTCATCTCAATATGATGTATAAAACTCCTAATTCTGCAGTGTGCTGACGAAGATAGCGAACATACTGGCTTTTCCAACGCCTGCTGTAAAATGTATAATATTAACAAATGTTAAGGTCCATTCAACTGATTGACTATCAGGCTAAAGTATGGTTTTTAAACACATCGAGAAATTATCACTTGTATGCAGCATAATAATAATGATGCATTCATCATAATACGTATAGCTATCGTATTTTGTTTCGTCCGCTTTCTTTCCTTTTCCATTGAGTTCAATACGGGCTTGACAGGTTGTAATTCACATTTCATCATTATCTCAAAGCAATATAGATCTATGTATAAGTTTTGCTAAAAATAATTTTGGTATTCTGCTTGCCTTTATTAAAATGAATCTCACACAATCATTTTGATCAAATATTATAATACAAATATTGTTGTCATCTACATTGATCAAGGTTGGTGTTAAATTTTGAAGAAAGCAGCAAACCCATTTTCAAGTTTGTATTAAGGGCTCTGTCACCCACCTTTGCACAGTATTTTTTGTGGGACATGAGAGCAGATCAGACACAATCGAATTGAATGTCCTTCTGATGTCAAATAATTTTGTTCTTTTGGAAGTTGCGATATAATACAAATTTTATGGCAAATTATTAAAAATTGATATTTTTGACATTTAGCAGTTCTCGAAGTAAAATTTATAAATCTAATGATATGTACTTAAAGTGTATGTGATGGGAGAAAAAAACCGACGATCATTTGAAAATGTTGCCATTTAGTATTAATTATTTATATAAATGTTTATTCCCATTTACGGCATGTTTAGTTACCTTCATCACGACCAATGACTTCCATTCTCATAGCGGGATGAATTCTCCATGCAATAGCATATACACGTAGAATACGAGCTGTGATTAGTTCAGGAAATATGATATCTACAACGCTATTAATGTCCACGTTAGCTGCAAAAATCTGTATAAACATAATGCATGAAACATCGCGGTTAGGCATACATTTTGATTGAAAAAATGCTATGTTTTAAGCTTCTTCTTTTTTTTTTTTCTTTTTTTTTTGTTTAGTAAAGGAAGCTAAGCGACCGCGGGATTTTTTACTCTGCGTTCAGCCTACTCTATGGTTTTACTGATAACTAAAACGAAACCTGTGAAAAGAGCCCAGTGCGTAAGGCTACAAGCTACAATGGCTTTCACATACTCATGTGTCTATTGTTTTTCCTTTGCCTAATAGTAGGGCGTTGGCATTTTGATCCTTGTTTATACGGACGCATTGTTGCGTAATGCTCTACTATAAAGGTAGATGGACTTCACACCTTCCCCTGTGCTATCTACCCCGTAACACTAAAATAAGATGGGATAGTCTAATTACCAGTTATACTGATACGCACAAAAACTGTGCAAATTCAAATTCACGATATTACCAGGAACCAACAATGTACAATATAAAAACTCTGCCATTACGTTTCACTACCTGAAAATTGATCAAAAATTGAATTCCCTGCCGAGGTTCGTATCTGTCAATGAGTTGACATGTTCACCAGGCTGTCATTATTGCTAGAGGCAGTATATGACACACATGGGTCAATGAGTTACATAAAAATGACCTTTATGTGGTATTTAGTTCCCAGGAAGTGAGGTTTGCCCGAGGTAATTTGTGGTTAAATGTTGATCCCTCACCATAAGAGTTATTACCGTCGATTTGGTTGAAAAAAGAGACATGATCAATTCAGTTCAGGCAATAAAACCTAATGTGCATCATTAAATAAAAAATCGAAAAAAAATCAGACATCACTGATGAATTTATTGCAACAATACTCAAAATAATAAAGTACAGATAAATGCAATAATGATCTAGCAACACGTGAAATATAGCCTACAGATAAATTAACGAAGTAACAAACAATGTATCCAATCTAATGGATTCGAATTTTAGCAAAATATCAAAATATGTTTATTAACCCTAACCGCCTAACGGCTTTTTGGCGACGGGAAGGGAAAGAAGGAAAGAATAAAGAGAGAAAAGAAGGAAAGAAGATATTTGCTCTGGGTGGGCTTCGAACCCGAGACCCCTCGCATGCCAAGCACTCGGTCGGTGACACTTTGCCACGGGTCTTGGGCTTCGCTGGCCAGCGAAACCGTGCCTATATGTGGCTGGACGCGGCGAATGAGCCGTAAACTCGGCAAACTTCATTTCGAGCTACAGGTGAAAATATATGCAAATCTCGTATTTTGGGGAAGTTGAGATTTTTGCAGATTTGAAATGTTTAAGCTTTCTTCTTAACACATACAAAGTTTTATTTTAAAGAAATAAGTGGAAATATGAAATAATCTACATTTTTTGAGGCCCATCTGATGAATGGTCATTTTGCTTCCATAACTTTGAACGCGTTTTTCTCGGTTTCGCGTTTAGATTCATGACGACCTATAACAAGCCATAACTTCGCTTCTGATTGTCATATGAAGTTCATTGAGGTATCATTTTAATCCCTGATACATGCTCTTTGCACATATGTAAAAAAGTAAAAATGACTAGAGGGGGACTTTACGGCTTATTCGAGGTGTCCAGGCACATATATCACTTAGGGCGATTGCGTCATCACACCACGTGGGATGCATGCACGAACAGCGCATATATCAAGTAGTATTTTGTAGTATTCAGGAGGGTTAGGGTTAATGAATAAACATAATATCCCTGGGCCACATTAACCACTCTGCAAGCGACGTTTGATCCACGAGTAAGAGATATGTAATTTTGTTTCGTCAACATCGAGTCTTTATTCAATGAAAGAAAGTTCATTAAAAGATTTGCCTAATGGCGCTATGGGCTGCCTTGACAGAACTGGAATTTTAGGCACAATCTAAAAGTGCCCTCTTCGAAAAATCTCACCAGCAAATGAGAGGACGTACCATTGATTCTTGTTGGGATTTTCAGACGAGGGAGCTCTCTATTTTGTACCAAGGCAAATGAGCACATGTGCGCCATTAGGCGAACCTTTACGGTAGTATACCATACACGAACAAGTCAAGCATCATTTGTTATTGAGGCTCAATCGTTCCATGAAACACGGGAACGGCTAATGCTATTCCATTCTGCGCTTATATTTGTGCAAAATATCGTTTGCGTACTTTTCAACCTGTCTCAAAAAAAATTTTGCAAGTGAAAAGCGCCCTCTGTGGCAATTAGAAAATACCGTTGTGACATAATGCTTACATCACCGTCAAGGGCATAGTCTTAGCTCTTAAATGCCGTTTAGTCTGTTCAATTTGCTTGTTTAATCTCGAGATATGCTTACATAACTAGGAAAGGGTAAAATCACAATTGTGCCACCTTTACTAGGGAAGAGGGCTGTACATGTAAATCAATGATAACATCAAGTTTATCAAGAGTTCCTTATATTAGTAAAATCAAAAGAATGCATCAATTACACAACAATACAAAATTGTTCTTAATGTTTTATCATGATGTAATGATTCTCTTTGTCCACTTACGACAAATTAAACGATAAATAAATACTTCACATTCTGCTGTAAAATTAAATACATGTGCATGTCAATGATTTTACCATGGTAAATACTGTTCTCTTTGTCATTCAAGACATGTTAAAAGACAAACAAATATTGCACACTTATAGGTTAATGAACTTTGACAAGTTCATGAAATTTGACAAATTAATGAAATTAGACAAAATAATGCACGCACGCTGGTGTCATTGATTTACATGTACAGCCCTATTTCCTAGTAAAAGTGGCACAATTGTGATTTTACCCTTTCGTTGTTAACTACACATATCTCGAGATTAAAAAGAGCAAAATGAACAGAACAAACGGTATTTGAGAGCTAAGACTGTGCCCTTGACGTTGATGTAAGCATCATGTCATAAGGGTATTTTCTAATTGCCAAAGAGGGCGCTTTTCACTTGCACAATTTTTTTGAGACAGGCTGTAGGTACCGTTAATGTGTAGTTAACATTAAATACAGCTCCGTGATAGGCACAAACGGCGTGCGTGTAATTTATCATACACGCATGATAGAATGATCGGCCCTCTTGAATATCATAGACTTCTCCGCATACAAATCACACTGACTTAGCCTGTTGGTAAATGGTCAGTATAGTGTTCGTCTAAGCCGGTATAACATATGTACAGTGTATTAGAAAACTTACCTTGGAAACCCCTGCTTCCTCAATTATTGGTGTCAATGCATTGATGCTATTACCCGTTGATACTGTGAGATGAGTAACCCATTGCTGTAATATATCAATGCCAGTGCCCTGTGTTTGAATCCCTTTGATAACGACACTGGTAATGAAATCAACCTGCAACCAATGATCTATGTCGGTCCTTATTGACGAAGAAGCCCAGTAGTTATTATTGTGAAGCCGGCCTTTCCCAGGACTTCTTACATGTACATCCAACAGACCATTCCAAAAGCTTGATGCGGTTATCTGACTGTCTTCAATGGTTCCATCTGCTAGCCCAAGTGGCTGGTCTAAAAAAGAAGTAGAGGGTTAGTACAAGAATGTCTCATCTGCAAAGAGGAGGCCTATAGGCATTTGATATTTGTTGCAATTATATATTTTACTCGTTCAAAGACATCTAATAATATTGCAGACGTCGTTTCTCGAAATAGGACTGTTAAAAATACAATTCAACGCATTCTGAATAATAAAGTAAGAATACTCAACACCTATGCTGAGACTATTTTTCTGTAAAATAACGAGGTTTGGTTTCAAAACGATCAAGGTTGACAAGACTAAAATACTTACAAAGCAGTGGAACAATATTGAGTAGTAAACTATAGAAACGAGTACTCTTGTGACTTGGTCACTTTCTCAGACTTCCAAAAAACACTTACTGAGTCAATCACTAACAGAAGCCAATACATAGACCAAGGAACAGACCAAAAACCATATGGATATCATCCATTTGGGAAAAAACTGAAAGAAATTCAAGCAGATGTAACTCTCCAGAGGGCGCTGGAACTAGCAGAATGAAATAAGCATTGAGAAATACTGCTGATGACGGTGTGTCAACCAACGAAGAGTACAAACTACGTAAGACAGCAAACACGTGTCCTCGCAACCTCGTCCAATGCGGTAATAGTAATAAAGTAAGCAGTTTGCTATTGTGATAAGTACTTATTCATTCAAATAATTGGGAAACGGTCCTCGAGAGCGGAGTTGACTTCCCGACTCCAACGAAATTATAAATATATATACGACACATTGTTTGTATAACATTACTGCAGAGTTATAATCGTGATTACGTGTAAAGCAAATGGTGCGGTCACGAAGTATGACATCTTGAACACCCAAGGCCTCCCAGTGGCGGCACCAGAAAGTGTTTTGTCCGGTGGCGGGGGGGGTCATGAAGTGAATTTTAGGTGGGGCTAAATCGACAAATGTTGTGCAAAATTGCAGCAATAAGTGGAAATGTACGTAATTTGGGGGGTTTGCCTCAAAGTGGGAGGGGGATATTGGGGAAGGGGGGGTAAATGCCCTCCTTGCCCCCACCGTAGCGCCGCCACTGCCCCCGGTATATGGTTTATGCTAATGATGAGTGAGTGTTTGATTTACAAAACGTATAAGTATCAACTATTTGAGGCTCCAATCCACTCCATCCGCATTGTACCTTCAGCAAGAGGCAACTAGTCAACAGGAGAGCAACATTTTCATATAGTGCAGAATCATCTTTTGTTCTCGAATATTATCATTTTATGAATAAGTCCTGAATATATATTCCAAGACCAAATATATATAGACACATTAATTATAATAAAAATTAAACTCCCAGTTCAAAGTTGATGTTTCAATTGCTTTGAACACTTAAGAGAACCCAATCTTATCATTTCTTACCTATATTCCAGATGGTGTAAGTTCCCCTTTTACTGTACATAAACTCTGGTTTGGCGGTTTGCGCCATTTCCAAGTCACAACCCGGATTGGATTTGTATGTTACAGCCATCCAGCCCGACTCCCACTGACATTCAACATACTTCTTGTTAATGAACCATTGTTTACCAACTAAACGGTGTCTTTAAATTGTAAAATGAAAGAATAAAGTAAACTAGCATAACTGTTAACAAACTAAAGAAAATATAGTCAGTTTCGTATTTGTTTGATTGTTTATTTCACGGTCGCTCCGTGTGGAGTCACATTTGTGTAGTGATGGAACAGTGGACTTCGGGTATATATGGTCGTGTGTCTTGAGCTCGCCACCAAAAAAAGGTGGCGACGTTACATTTTGCCAAAGTCGACTCAAAACAAATGATGATATCTCTGTCAAGCAAGAAGTTATTGTCATGCTTGAGGTATCATTTTATTGCTAAATAAAATGCACTTTCAACCCTGTAAAAAGAAATACTTGAACTTTTTTAATACTAACACTGTGCTTCATAGAATTCAGAATGGGCAGGGTGGCGGTGGTGGGGGATGTGGTGGTGGGGGATGTGGTACACACAAACTCTATGGGGTTGGTATTTTTAGTGCGTAATCTGCTTCTGTAAAGGCTGTAAGTTGGATTTGGACTCTATTTAGCATCTAAAAGACTCATGGCCTTACAGCTAAACAATTCTACTAATTGTTTTTAATCATTTATGATTGGTTTAGTCTAGAAAATACAAACTTTTCCATACAAAACTACACGTTGTCATATTAAACACTGTAGTAAGTAATGCAGATGTCTTCAAAATCTAAAAGTTACTGTAAAATTTTAATTACTTGCCCTATCATAGTCAAAGTATAGATTTTCTGAAGGAAATTTGACGAGGAATCTAAATATGGACATATTTTTTTCTGTATGGGTTAGGAGGAAAATGTTTAGGTTCAAAATATGTTGAATTGTAAAAAAATCTAACATACTTTGGGACACCCTATATTACGAGATTACCAAACAGCTGTGATTTCGGTTTCTTCCAAAGTCAGTTGGCTCTCCATATCCTCTAACCAAATGAATGTTGTTTACTTCCAGTTTATTACTTTAAGTTGGTAATAAGCAATGCATTGAGTGACCCATTTTTTATCAAAATCTTTTTTATTCCACCCTGTATAACTTGCAGGTCACCCTGTATAATGAGTAGAAATGTATATATTTGAATTGCTTATGCCTTCAGCTTTCCAAAAATGTATACTTTTGCTGGTTTAGGGTTGATGATTGTCGAGATAATCTAATTATAAACCCGATTGGTGTAAAAAATCATAATATTTGTCATGTAACGCCAAGGGTGGCGAGTTCAGGACACACGGCCATATATAAATGCGCTTTTATAAATGCGCACGTGACATCTACAAGTCTCCATACCGTGTTCAACGATGTAAGGTACCCGGATGTACACACATTCCACACGCAAAAGTATAGGCGAAAATGACAGGTTACACGAAAATAGTTTTTGCAAAATAGTGGCATTGATTGCAAAGGGCAAAATAATTTGAGCGAAACATACACTCTTTATTTAGATTTTCCATTACGGACAAAAAAAAAATTGATGACGGAAATGCTAGGTATAGCTGACTTAAAAACTTGTATTTCAGTATTTCCGTGCTAAATAAATGGGCGTGGCAATTGGCCATATTGATGACGAAATGTGATTCTTACTGGCATTAAGGTCAGAACTGAGTAGCTGCCAATGATGTTATTTGATAATTTTTGCACGTTATGATTTTCTACGGGAGGAATGGGTCATGGATTTATTTATTTGGGAGTCAAGATAAGTATTTCCACTCCCCACTCCCCCCCCGTAGTGCCGCCACTGAACATAACCCTTACCCTAATTTTAACTCTAATTTTAACGTAAATTGACGAAATTATATAACTTTAGCCCTTTTCGGAACCTCTCGAACTTAATAGGCTAGATGTCCCCGCCCGACCTCCTCAACCCCAACTTACTCATTCGATTCAATTAAGTATCAAAATGGACAAAAAAAACAAATTCAAAATGTGTTTTTAAGCACCTTTTTGTGTCCCCCATGCTAAATCGCTAATCTGTACACCCTTTGACGTACAATTCAGAGTATAAATACGTAGATGACTGTACATGAGCTAATCATCCCGGCTGGAAGATGTTGAGGAAGACTCGTATACTATACATCACGCTCACATGTTATATGACAATTTGGCGTACAATCACGTATGTTATGCATGGTGTATTCTTCTAGTATGGTCGTCATACACATTATTGTCATGGTATTATATATTGTAATTGTATACGTCAATTTTGTTCAGTTTGGTTCAAACGGCTTATAAAGTTTTACTTTACACGGAAGGGGAAACTTAGCCAAAAAACAATGGTTTTGCCAAGCCGAAAGGGGGAACAAATTTATAAAATTATAAGTAAGGCTATGAAAAAAAGAAACTCTGTTCTACGGGCGGACGGACCTTTCAAGTAGGGTCGATCGTTCGGTTTTTTGTTGTTGAAATAACCCACAAAAATCACCAAAATCTGTAAATAATTTGTATCGAAAAATTATTTCTATTTCTCAATTTGTTCAAAATCTGGGTCGGTCGGGCCCGTAGAACGGGGTTTTCTTTTTTCGTCGTCTAAGTACGTGCTAGCCACGAAACAAGGTCACAACTGTAGCCACTCCCTCAATGGTCGTCATTTCAGTGATTGACAGTGATGTAATGCAAATATGGCGCTGGCCATCTGGTCACGTGCGCATTTATATATACAACCGTAGTCTACTGTGGAACGAGCTCTTATAAAATGCTCATATCAGAATACTCGGTAAAACACTGGGGTTATTTGAAGTCAATTCGGTGGAGTTTTTAGTGCGACAGTCAGGCAACGCATGCTACTCAGTTTGACCTCCCTCGTGAACCAACTCATGAATAATTAATTTAAAAAAAAAATGGATTTGGAACGTTATGAACGTTATGAATAATGATGAAAAAGGGCTATAGCCCAATTTGATTGGGTAAAGCAAACTAAATTGCTGTGAAACATCGCCCGGCACACTCTCATTTAAGCGCACGTTGAACGATTAGAACATTTACACTAGAAGACACAACACATCTGTTATCAGTTTCAAAATCCGTTTTTTATTGAATTATTTTTCAACTAGTCAGATTTTTTTCAGGGAACACTTACTCTTAGTTTTATCTGGTTGAATTATGGTCGTTTCGTATATTGACTTAATAATCTCTCGTGGTAGATGATGTTTAAACCGCCTTATTATAGCTAATTTCAGAATGAATGTCGAATTCTTTTCTAAGGTAATATTGGAGTTCTTTAAAAAACGAGTCGGAGCGGAGACTGAGCTAACAAAAGATTGTGATAAAATATTGAGACAAATACAGGCTACACTGACAGGAGAAAGGTATGAGTTTAATGAGATCCCAAGGTTTGAAGTAATGGGTTTTATTTTTTCCTATGTCCTCGATTTTTCATGGAAGGGTGAAAGAGCGAACACGTTCGTTTTAGGACTTTATTTTTGACCAGTTGCTTTCTTGACTCATTTCCTATAAGATCAATGAATAACAATGCAGAAATAAATGTAATATTTAAATAATTAAACAAAATTACCCAAACTTGACAAATAATGAGCTGTTAATAAAGATATGTTTTGTTGCTGTTTTTTTTAAATAAAAGACACCACAATTAGAGAAAGGCACACAATCGCATTTGAATTTAAACATCACGTAAGTTATAAGTATATAATTTTATTTTCCTTACCCTGAAGCAGAAAAGCTATATTGACTTTCCTCACAAATATCATCATAAGGCGCCGAAAGCAAACTGCTCCTTGAAAACCAGTTCAGGTGGTTAGAGCCCACTCCATTGAACTTTAGGCTCATGACCTCATTAGCAGTCTCGTCTAACAGTGCTACCTTTACCTTAAATTTGAAAATAAAATCGTAGAAAACATTGTAACATACAAGGGAGGTCAGTTAGTGCAGAACAGACCATTATATTTTCATCAGCTTTCATAAGGCATTTGTTAGTAAAAGTTGATAATCTAGGTATCTTGACTAATTTGGACCTACTTAATTGTCCGAATCATGTCCACGAGGGCGGTCAATAAGTTCACAGAACAGTTCATTATATTTTATCGCAGTGTTTTGATTTTGGTGCCATCTGAATGCTTTAATATTCCGTCTGTCCCTTCATAATATTACTGCAAAAATACGTGTTTCTTGCATTACACTATGTATATGTGTAGATGGAGGTATTATAATCTCCATACAAAATTGAACCAATTGACAGAATCATTCATGTCCACGCCCCAATACACTTTAATGTAGACTGACCTCCAAGTAGTTAGCCTTCATTGAAGGGTGGTTAAGTGAAGGGTGGCTAATAGAGCAATTGGAAGACTTTCATTTGGTTTCAAAGGTTTCTATCACTATTTAGGTACTTTAAGGTGACCATGTTCAACAGTGAGATAGAAAGAATTTGGATTTCAAGTATTTTGTTCTAGTAACTTATTGACTGCCCTCGTAAGACTTAGTTATTGAAATTTCCAATACCCAGATTTGTTCTAATTTAATATCAATGTTAAAAGGTGAGCTGTTGTAAACTGCTTATCCACAAAAATAGCCTGTTTAAGTAAAATTTCAAAGTTTAGGGGCCTGAGCTTTCGATCCTAGCAGGATCTTTATCAAAGGCAAAGTGACAAGACAACACACAAACATGCATATATATAGTGACATGGACATAAAGGAAAAGGAAATTAGCAAGACAATAGAAGACATAAGTGGTTCCTGGGAACTATCAATTGGGGCAGGAAGTGGGATGTCATGATTGGAGATGAGAGGGATAAGGAAATGAATGAAGACAATGGACTGAATAGAAAAATGAAAATGTGTGGTAAAAATAAAAACTACAAAAACATAATACATGATGATGGAAGTAAAAGGGAAATAAAAACTAAAAATAATAAAATGGATGGAAAATATAAATAACAAAATAGGAAGAAAACAATGGGGGGGGGGGTGGTTGGAATAATTATTATGATAATGAAAACCAAGTTAATCGTTTCCCTCTTGGATGTTGAGACCATGTGGCTGGATGGTACGTAGGCGCTTCATCCAAAATTTCTCCCTGCTGGCACTGACGGTGACAGGACGGTTACCTAAAGACTCAATCCCCTGAAGGATCATGTCGGAGATTGGTTGGGGAGGTTAAAGTGATCACCAACAGGGGTGTCAAGCTTCTTGGTGTTGACTGTGGACCGGTGTCCATAAAACCGCTTCTTAAGTGCATTCTTGGTTTCTCCCACATACTGTATACCACAAACTCTGCAAGAAATGAGATACACTACATTAGATGTGGTGCAGGTGATGTTGCCCCTGATCCTGTGGGAGGAATTGTTGGAATTACTGGTGACAGAATCCCCTTCTTGGATATGGTCCTTGCAAACAACACACCTGGAATCACATGTGACAGTACCCTGTTGTGTGGAAGGAATAGTATCAGAAAGAGGGGGACTTCAGCTCTCACAAGAAGATCTCTAAGATTGCGGGGACGTCTGTAGGCCAGGATGGGGTTATCGGGAACCGCTCGTTGTAGCCGATCTGAGGTTTGAAGTATATGGTGATTGTCATTAGTGATGCTGCGGAGAGGAGGGAGGTTAGGATGAAAAGTGACCACTGGTATTGGTGTCTTGGCTTCTGGGCTTCTGCTTCAGTACATCTGACCTGGGAAGAGATTTGACCTTGTTGATGGCCTGTTGCACTTTGTGTGCGCTGTGTCCCCTAGTTGTAAGGTTCCTCTTGAGGTCCCTAGCATGCTGTGAAAAGTCAGAATCATGAGTACAAATGCGGCGGAGGCGGAGAGCTTGGCTGTATGCTATACCACTTTTACAATGTTGGGGATGGCAACTGGAATGTGTTATTCAATGAAAGTAAAAAGTAAGGTAGACTAGTGCAAAGCAATAATTTAAAGCTTTACATTTCAATTAAAACCTAATATTATAATATACACATGAAATACACCTTTTGGATATTCCTTGTTTCCCAGTGAAGAGCAAATGAACTTTTGTAATGTCCCTTGAAATTCGTATTGAGTTGACGTGCTTCGACATTATCTTCATTACATGGTTCAGGTCGGTCCCATACTTGATAAGGATCGTTTATATCAAATGTTCCATTGTCAGCAGTTGATGTAGTAACATCAGCTACAGCTTTGAACACTAGTTGCCATCCAGGTTCTGTTTAAAATAAGCATAAACATAAATCGTGACGAAATAAAAAGATCGAAGACAGTTTGAACAATGAATAATCATTACCTAATGCTCTGATATTTCGACTTTTACATACATCCCTCGCTTTATAAAAGTTCTCACCTATACCAGGAATTTCCTTACACATTCAATAACAAAAACAACAACAGTGGTTCAAAATTAGAACAGTGGCATTTTAAAGAACGTGATCTAGTCGTAATGTTTGGTGTATTCATTTGACCTTCAACTCAAAGTTAAATGTTCTGATCTGCGCAAGTCCTAAAATGCTTGGGAGGTCTTGACTTTGTCTTAATCTGACTGGAAGTTAACAGGCATTATGTCAGAAGCAATGATGGCGATGCCTAAAGTCCTTCTGCATCTCTGAAAAGCGTATGCACCAAATATTTTTATCTTACAGATTTCGGTCCACCAAAGCACTGAATTTCTTGACATTTACTCAATTAATATATGTAATTGGCCCTAGGCGGGTGATATCTTTGATGAATGGGTAAATAATGCCCAAGTATTCGCAATTTTGTTGCATTTTCATTTGACTCTACAACAGGACTCTACAATATTATTGGCAATTTGGAAAGGATATGAGCCACGGGAAGTAACGCATGAATAACGTTAATTTTGCAATCCAGCATAATAGCTAGGACAAACAAAATAGTGCGAAAAGATGAATGCCCAATGGCTAAAGAAATTATACGCCCGTATATGATCACATTTAAAAACTACTGTATATTTTCGAGTGATGTAAAATTTGCATATCGGTTGGATTAATTTTTTTAATGGATCTATATAGTTACGATCAGTAAAATATTTACAAAAATACCTTTAGCGCAATATCCATCTGCAAGTCCATAAGGGCAGGTGCAATCATAGCCAATAATTTCTAGTCGCATACAGGGGTACACTCGGAACGATTTTACAACTATTCGAACATAACGAGTAGCAACTGGCGTGGGAAATGGAATACCAACTGCAACATGGTTATTTTCATTCCCCTTGAAAATCTGCAATTATATCAAACAGACGATTCATAGTGTAGCAATAGGGGAATTAAGTTTTCACAGACGAATACTTAATAATACCTTTAGCATACTCGATAAGACAACGAACGACAGAACATCATCATGTCCTTATACATGTATAGAGGCCGTCAGCGTGACGTCATATGCCGCCATCTTGTGGGTACACGCTGCGATGGTCGTTCGATCTCCATGCGTGAATACCAAAATCACCGTGTCGATGCGTGATGACAGCTGCGTGGCAAGCTGCGACCTGCGCGTAGTGTCCGACGCATGAACACGCGTATCATTTGTACCCACAAGATGGCGAAAGGCTGACGGCTTCTATTGGAGCATTTGAATAATCACATCCGTTAACCTATTGTATTGTAGAATGCGGTAACTTTAGCACGCAAATATAGTCATTTTTAGACCTTTTGTCGGGTCACTTTGTACACATTCAAGAAATATAATCCTCTTTTTACAAACAAAGAGCCCAAAACAGTGGCCGGGCAAAATGAATCATTTAATGGATTAAAAGGCGACATAATAATCATATCTACACTTTCATTATTTATACAACACCCTCCCCACACAACCACCCATCCCGCACACATGCAGTGGTACCTTAATGGTATTTGAAGCAATGTCAATTATCGGGGTCAAAGTTGACACGTAAAACCCAGTTTCGATTGCCAAACTTGTCACATAGTAATTTTCAGTAGCTCCGCCTTGAGTTTGTATTCCAGTCACAATTATTTCAGATAAAAGATCAATTTGAATCCATATATACTCTTGTATTACGGGACTCCAATGACTTGGTCCGTTTAATCTGGCCTTGTATTGCCGTAAATCATAGTGATAACCGGGACTAGACGTAATCTGAGAATTAGCAATGGCACCATCTTCCATTCCTAATGCTTTAGGTAATCCAGAGCGAACTGCAGAAAAAAGAGTAATAACAAGGTTTAGTGGTAGCGTTTATTTGTACAAACAACGAAAGCAGGTAAAATGTTACTCTTGTCGTCGGCAAAAAAAAATCCAAGACAAATTAATCAAACAAATAAACAAACATCAACACACACGCAGAATTGGATTTTTCTTTCAAATAACAGTTAAAATATGTGATTCTGTTGTTAATAAAATCGGTTTTCGATAAACCTTTATGAGATCTGAAGACACAGTTAAGCTCAGAACATAATAAAAAGTCATTTACGTCTTTATCATGCATATACTCTTTCTATCCAAGTCACAATTTGACATACATTTTACAATTATATTATTTTGAGAAGAATTATTTTGAAATAACACTCTGATTTTTTCAGTGACTACCTTCAACCTTTTTGCACAATATTAAAACCTCTGTCAGATCCTGCTCTTACCTTCAGTACAAGATTGGTCAATGTAACACGGTGAGCACGGTGAAGTATCCAGTGGTTCTTTTACCTCATAATCAGCGGGACATGAAACTGAAAAAAAAATGAATGCAATGGTGACCAAAGTTGTCTTTAGGCTATTTAAAAAAACCCATGAATTGGAGCATGCACAAACATATTATACACAAGGTGTGGATCAAAGAAGAAGAATTACTTTAAATCGTGTACATACTAGCAACTACAAGAGGATCACTCAGCGGTTAGATCGGCGCGCTACAGAAAATGTCTTCAGGGCGCAGAGGATGAAATATCAGAAAGTGAGTACTTTTATATCCGGCGGTGTTTATCATCTTCCATTTCATGTTAATGTATACCAGTTCTGATGAATATTGGCAAGCACAGGTGCAGGGAATATTTGCGTTATTACGGTGTCTGAGTCTTCGTTACCATCAAATACCTACAGACACAGTTATTGTGAAATATTTCAATATAGGTACGTAGAATGTAATTTACAGATTAGTTTTTTACGTGGACGCGAACTGGCGCTGCGAAAGTTTATTTAGTTATGTAACATGACACTTTACATAATACGCGTAAGTAAAACATGTTCACACTTGAACATCAGTTCTTATTATATCAATTATATTGTTTCTCGATGTTATTATGGCCGATATACGCGTGTTCATGTATTCTAACCTTTTTTGTACAAATCTCTTTGATCATTACAACCTGCTCTAATAAACATATCAATATCACTCTTCTTTTTCTTTCATTTCTTTTTCTTATTTCCCCCCTTTTTTAGCAAAAATCCTACACCGAATGACACCGTGTTAAACTTATTTAAACGTTTTATATTGTATATCTATGAATATTCTCAATCATCCAGGTAGTTGAATAAAGTTAGATTAGGTTATAAATCTTTGCAACTGGACTTACTGATTTTGTTGACTACAGTATCACGTCATATCTCTGACGCTTCATCAGGCCTAGTGATGTGAATTGGCTCTGTGTTATTGACCTGTGACGTCACGGTGGTAGGAGTGGAACGCTTCGAACAATCTGCGCTAGCCTCGTACAGTGGTACGGTACCGTCCCATTGGTTCCGTTACGTCGATGACACCCTCGTGAAGATCAAAAAGAGCGAACTTGAACCATTTTTTGATCACATTAACTCAGTGAACACAAATATCAAGTTCACCCAAGAGGGCACGGATGACAACAAGTTGCCTTTTTTGGACTGTTTGGTTAAAATTCAGGGTGACGGCACACTTTCAACATCAGTATACCTAAAGCCACACATACGGACCAGTATCTACTGTTTGACTCCCATCATCCGCTCATCCATAAACTCGGTGTGATTAAAACACTCTATCACCGTGCTGAAACCATCCCTTCGACGGAGGAAGCTAAATCGGTTGAACGTGAACACCTCAAGTCAGCCCTAGGTACCTGCGGATACAAGGATTGGACTTTTCAAAAAGCCTTGAAACCGCGGAAGGATCCATCTCCACCTACACAAGCTTCCACCACCTCGTCGAGCACTCGTAATTTTGGCATTACTATTCCGTACGTCTCAGATGTCTCTGAGAAATTAAAGAGGATTTTTGGACAACATCAGATCCCTGTCTCACTAAAACCGTGCAACACACTGAGACAGAAGTTAGTCCACCCTAAAGACAAGGTTCCTCAGCGCAAACAGAGTAATATCGTGTATGCCATCAATTGCCAGGATACGGACTGTGATGACTATTATATAGGAGAGACTAAACAACCGCTCCATAAACGGATGTACCAACATCGTCGCCCCAGCTCAACAGGGTTAAACGATTCATCCGTTTATACGCACCTCAAAGCAGCTAAGCATACTTTTGAGGATAAAGACGTTATTGTGCTAGGTGGTTCGAAAGAGGGGTAAAGGAAGCAATATATGTTCGCAGGGAGGAACCAACTTTGAATCGCGGAGGGGGACTACGCCACAACCTGTCTCACAGCTACGAACCAACGATCAGGAAAATTCCTTGGCGACTCCAGTGTGACGTCACTCCTACCACCGTGACGTCACAGGTCAATAACACAGAGCCAATTCACATCACTAGGCCTGATGAAGCGTCAGAGATATGACGTGATACTGTAGTCAACAAAAACAGTAAGTCCAGTTGCAAAGATTTATAACCTAATCTAACTTTAGGTTTACCCCTAGGGTCGTACTTTGCAAGTCACATGTACGTCACTTTCATATTCGAGTAATCCCCCAACCTTTCAGGCAAATTTTTCTACAAGCTCAAACTTGATTATTTTTAGTGACTGTTCGGACTTATTCAATAGTTTCAATTTCAATAGTTTGCAACAACTGAATATGTTACATTGCTAACTCCCACAGTTAGGTCATGTCTTTGTAAGCTTCAAACAGGAAGTACCCAGTGTTGATTTTATGTAACCTACCATTTTATTTAAGTTATCATGCGTCCACACATAGGACCATTCGTCACCGTACTCTCTATGTCGAACTTTGAACTTAGTAACCCGTTGCTGAAAGTCGTCCCTTCCTTGTATCTTCACTCCGCTTACCAAAGTAACGGCTAACAGTTGCACCTGAATCCATTGGTTGGCGTCTTTGACAGCTGCACACCAAGCCCCAGGACTGACGCCAGGTACACGTGGTTGATTTAACCTTGCGTTCTGAGGACCATGGTCAACACCACCGGCCAAGGTAACACTTGAAGCTTCCATTAAACTCTGATGTATTCGACCGTCTTCTACGCCAAGTTGTTTACGACAGCTTTCTGTTGTTTCTAATAGAGGTATGTTAAACCAAGTTTAAAGGTTTGTCTCTCAAACATTTTGCAAAATAGCTATGTGCTAAAAATGCTATGTTACGATCTATTTTTGCCTACAAATATCTACACGTTCTAAAAACAACACACATGGTGAAAATGTCAACTTGGACACAACTGAGCAATCTCGTGCAAAAGTCCGCCACTTTTTTCCACATAGTTTTCTCAGTCGTCAACCCAGACAGTTGACGAATGAGGGCAGCAGTCTACACATATCTGTTGATTTAAATTGCGATGAACACCACCAGTTTGAACAATTTAATGCAGTCGGTGTTGTTATTTTATAGGAATCATCCAATAATATGTGCCAGCGTTGTGTTTGTAAGAGAAAAGTTGAATTACACCTACCCATTCGCTTCACAGTTAAGCGACCAAGATGGTATATTTTTTTTCTTTCATTTTACCTCAGGAATTTTACCTCAAAAGTCATTAACTCTGTACTTTGTTTTGATTTACTAAAGACTATATAACGAACCTCGTACATATACGTGAAAATTGCAAGATGCAACGTTGCCACTCCTATCGACGGCTGTACAAACGATGCGTGTTAAACCCAATGGAAATTGAGATCCAGGTGGTGAGTTGCACTTAACCAAGGGGGCAATACCAGAGTTATCAGCAGCTTGAGGAACTGACCAGATTACGGGTACAGTGTTTTCACCCGTGGGTAGTACAACTCCGTCTTTGTGTCTGGGACACGGATCTATTTCCGGGGCCTGGAAATCTGTACATAAAGAAGGGAAAGTAATTAGAGCTAACTGCGCAAACAGATGCATGCGAGCGAATTCTACTCCTAGCCTATAATCGATACGTTATGTGTAATTGATATTAGAAACATTTTAAATGTATTTGGCGAAAATGACCCCTAAATGACATTTGACCCAGACCCTAGTTATATTTCCAAAATATAGATACTAGCTATAGCTGATGTATATGTGCAAATGACATCAGCAAAGTTCACTGAAGACTTGAATTTATATATCTTTGGCGAATAAAATCCTCGCACATATGACAATTCCAAAATGGTGCTGCTTTCACCAATCACACACTTTTATTAGGAAACAGGCCACAAATAATTGTCCCCCTGTTCCTATTTACATCTGTAGATGTGTTGTTTCATAAACCAGACTTCAGCAAGTCGACAGAAAATATATTCTCCTTTTGGGAAGAGAAGAGTACCGTGTTACACTCAAAATCGCATTCGATCATATTGCTGGAATAGTAGCACATCATTGGCTATGTAAGTTGACTGGCTCACATAGGTACCTCTTTTAAAGCACATTTTCTACCAACACATTATAGGGACAGCCTAAAAACTCTCTTCATGAAAACGGCAAAGAGAGAAATGAAACCTTCTTTTTTTCATATCAAAGTGGATGGTGGTAACTGAAATTTTCTCATCTATCTTCAGCTCATGGATTTTCCTAATGGTGCAATACAATGAACATTCAGAAGAACTGGGGATTTCCAAAGATCCAAACTAGGTTCAGGGTTGTTTGATGGCATGTAGATTGTAGAACTGTTTTTTTTTCATAATAATTCCGTTTAAAGGTGATACCAATGATACACCACATTCCAATATAACCACTTAATAAATTTGGTATAATCACAGCGTGTGGTACAGTTCTGTGGCAATTATACATGAGTTGTGCACAATGTCTGTCTAGTTTTTTCTTGTAAATTTCAAAGAAGGGGCGCATTTGAGCCAACATTAATAAATTTGTTTTTCTTATCAGTAGATGCTCTAAATACCTAAAATTTCAATCTGAAATTCGCATGTTCCGTTGTTTCCATTTGCATCAATAGCCACACACGTTACTATGTTCAACCCAATCCCAAAGCTGTCTCCAGAAGATGCAGAACAATCTATGATTGGAGCCACACCAGAGTTATCAGTAGCATTAGCTGATTCCCATTCGGCGATAGCTACAGAATGTTTTGAGGACAGTATGATATCTTGATTATCCGGACAAAACGTAAAGACTGGTGGCTGATTGTCTGAAAAACAAGCAAAATAATTTTACACATATAAATTAATTAAGGCATACACATTAATTATGGCCATGTTACAGCAATCTTAATAAGCATATTAACGTGCCATACTAATAATATAACAGCTACTCTGTCTCGTTGTGAATAAACGTTTACTTTTTTGTATAATATTTAAGCCTTTTTTTCCTCGTTGCTCGTCGCTTTACGCTTTTATTGACAGCTTTGGAGTACCTTTGTTTTCTAAGCTGTAAGCATGCTAAACACTAAACTGAGCTTAACACGTGGGCCAATCCATAGCGCCACACGTTATTGCGTTCATTCACAATGGTTAATTGTGTAAAAAAGACATAGCAGACAGGTTCTCCTCAACAAATATATGAATAGGCTTGACCTACTGTATTGTTTTTTAACAAACGCACTGAATGGTCTATTGTTCTATTGTGTCCGATTTGAGCGCTGACATATTGGAAAATGTTGCCAATCAATATTCATTTAACGTCCAATTTTCGAAATTGGGTGACTTGTGCTTGGCAGGTGTAAAAACATCTGACTGGGCGTTTTAAATACGTAACGCATAAAGGCATTGACATCAGGGTCACTCCATATGAAATCAAGGAGGCCCCCACCTGACCCCCTCAGATTTGCTTTATATTTTAGTCATATGTTGTACCTGTAAACAAATAAAAACCTGCAAATTTGAGGTCTGTAGCTCTTACGGATTTTCTGTGGCAGCCATTTAAAGTTGGAGTAGGGGGGTCTAAATTTGGACTAAAAAGTTGCCCTTTAAATAAATTTCATCTTTGAGAGTTTGTGCCTTCTTTATAAAGAGAGAGAGAGAGAGTAATGTAATGTAATGTTTTGTAACCTGGCAAGTTTAGCCCCCCTAAATTCACATTTTTTGTCAGATTAATTATTGTTTGTGGTCACTGATGCTATATATAGGATAAATACAATGCATATCCAAAAAAATTGAGGTCACAACTCATTTACATTTCGAACAGCGCCCTCACGAAGATGAAATTTATTGCAAATTCAACATTTTCATAGGGCCCAAAGTCGATGTGGTCCACCTTTTATATGACTACTAATCTTAAATTACAACTTTGCTAAGTCCCAGTAATTGTCTAGGTTGACTTCATATAAAACGACAAGCCCAAAGTTGACCATTTTCTTATGATTGCATGTACTGCAAATATGGCGAATTTGGAAGGCTTAATCATTCAGCAAGCACATTCAATTTATTTAAATGAAGCACCTGAAGTCAGTGGGGTGACAACGAACTGTACATCAGCGGCTAATGTGTGCCTTTTGTGCTTACGGCTACTCAATCACATCCTTGGGTTTTATGGTAACAAAAGGTACTTTTCGTTACAGTAGGCGCTTTCACGCGACTTTCGTTTGATCACTTATTGACAGTAGCCTGCTAGGTAAAGGGTTAATACACTGTCGGGTCAGCTTACCGATTTAATGGCGGAAGCCCTTTGTCCAGAACAAAAGGTACCTTTCGATGAATAGCTTGTCAGATTTCAAATCGGCACAAGTGTACAATGCGTTACATAATCTATTGCTTCTCCATCTTTAATAGCTTCATGCTTTTAACAACGTTTAAAGCGGTCTCTTTATTACTTAGTGAACCATTGTGACTAAACGCAATGACGTGTGACGCTATAAACTGGTCCATATTATGTGATGCGATCAAGCACAATCAGTCGGAGAGTCCGGCAAGGCCCGCACAGCTGGCATAGTATTTGCTTGCGGGCAACTCAACCCAAACCTCCACGTGGTGTCGGATGGGTAACGCAAACTTGGGCTCTGGGGAACAGGCTTGGATGCGAGGAAGTCAAGCTAGCGGAGGATCATGTAAAGTTTTGACCCCGTTCTAGCCCTTCCTCGGCTGACTCAGCCTGGTGTGGCTATGAAGAGACACCGTTTGGTTTTTTACCACGTCTGCAGTGAAATAAATTTGGATTCATCGTACGAGCAAATACAGCGAGAGACCTACAACAAGCCCAGAAGAAGATAGGAAATAACTAAGATGCAGTGAAGCAAATATTTACGTATTGTAAGGAGTGAGTACTGGCGCAAATTCATTCATTCATTCATATTTTATTTTCATCAATCATCAAAATGCATGTAATACATAAAAGCCAACACAGTAATACAAAATATATAAAGCTAGAATATTAAATACAATCAGGAATCAATAGTATAATCAAGCTTACGATTAAATCAATATAATGTAAGTCAATACAGTAATATAATAATGCATGCTTAAGCAGACTACATTTTAAATGACAGTAATGATAATAATAATAATAATAATAATAATGATAATAATAATAATAACACAAATAATAACAATAATGATAATACAATATAGTACTGCATGATTAATTATCAAGCAAGATTAAGCAAGCATTAGATTATACAAAATATATGAATGATCATTGATATAATGAATGGTCAAAATTAATACGAAATATGAGGCAAGAATTAATGGTATAATTATATATCGATACAATCAATTAGTAACAATTATGTCAGTATAATATAAATAAATACAACAACATAATAATGCATGCTTATCAGAATACATTTTAAATGGTCATTGATACAATAAATACAAAGTATAGTAATACAATTCTAAACTAGGTTGTTGAGCAAAGGAAATTGAGAGGGAAAAGAGATGATTGACGAGGACTCTGCTAAACGCGGGCGTGAGGTGCAGAGACCTCATGGACACACAAACATACACATACACATATCCGACAGAAAGAAAAGAAGAGAAAAGGATATGAAAGGGAAGAAAAGAAAAGAGAAAGAGAAGAATAGTGAAGGTCATAGCTACTAATTACGTCAAGAGCATAATGGAGACAAACGCCTACGGTTTCTGATGATGATTCTGATGATGCAGTATTAATGTGAAGTTCGGTGGCTACTATTGTAGGAATGCAAGCAGTAGAAGATAATTAAAGCACACAAAGGGAACACATGGGGAACACAATACAAAGATTGGATAGCAGCTAAGTATAATGAGAAAATCAAGCACAACTACCGTAAAGCTTCGAGGGTAAACATGTAGTGTCTATGCCAAATCATATTCACCGATGAAACGTTTTTCAGCCTGCTTTTAAAGGCAACATGTGATACAGAGTGTTTGATGTTAAGAGGAGAGAGTTCAGAGAAGCGGTCCTCTGGTTTTAGAAGTGTTACCAGCAAGAACAGATTTAGTAGGAATGATGAATGGCTCATTAGCATGTCTGGTGTTATAGGGGTGAGCAAATACATCAATGTTGAAAAAATTGTCATGACGAAGATCAGGAGGAGTAGACCATTATAAAACTGAAACATAAAAGAACCAAGTGGAAGCTTATAGATATCATAGAGTTTTAGAGTTTGAAGGGAGGAAAATAGAGGATCAGTGTGAGCAAGCCATAGGGAGTAGGTACAAGTTCTAATAACTCTCTTTTGAAGAAGGAACAGTGAATGTAGGTTAGAGTTGTTGGGGTCAGCCCATACCAGGGCACCATAGGAAAGATATGGGAGGACAAGGGAGTTATAGAGAGTAAGAATAGAAGATGAAGGGATGAATTGCCTGACCTTACGGATGATGCCGTTGTATTTAGAAACTATTTTTGAAATGTGTTGTGTGTGGGAGTTCCAGGAAAGGTTGTGAGCTAAGTATAATGAGAAAATCAAGCACAACTACCGTAAAGCTTCGAGGGTAAACATGTAGTGTCTATGCCAAATCATATTCACCGATGAAACGTTTTTTCAGCCTGCTTTTAAAGGCAACATGTGATACAGAGTGTTTGATGTTAAGAGGGAGAGAGTTCCAGAGAAGCGGTCCTCTGGTTTTAGAAGTGTTACCAGCAAGAACAGATTTAGTAGGAATGATGAATGGCTCATTAGCATGTCTGGTGTTATAGGGGTGAGCAAATACATCAATGTTGAAAAAATTGTCATGACGAAGATCAGGAGGGAGTAGACCATTATAAAACTGAAACATAAAAGAACCAAGTTGAAGCTTATAGATATCATAGAGTTTTAGAGTTTGAAGGGAGGAAAATAGAGGATCAGTGTGAGCAAGCCATAGGGAGTAGGTACAAGTTCTAATAACTCTCTTTTGAAGAAGGAACAGTGAATGTAGGTTAGAGTTGTTGGGGTCAGCCCATACCAGGGCACCATAGGAAAGATATGGGAGGACAAGGGAGTTATAGAGAGTAAGAATAGAAGATGAAGGGATGAATTGCCTGACCTTACGGATGATGCCGTTGTATTTAGAAACTATTTTTGAAATGTGTTGTGTGTGGGAGTTCCAGGAAAGGTTGTGAGCTAAGTATAATGAGAAAATCAAGCACAACTACCGTAAAGCTTCGAGGGTAAACATGTAGTGTCTATGCCAAATCATATTCACCGATGAAACGTTTTTTCAGCCTGCTTTTAAAGGCAACATGTGATACAGAGTGTTTGATGTTAAGAGGGAGAGAGTTCCAGAGAAGCGGTCCTCTGGTTTTAGAAGTGTTACCAGCAAGAACAGATTTAGTAGGAATGATGAATGGCTCATTAGCATGTCTGGTGTTATAGGGGTGAGCAAATACATCAATGTTGAAAAAATTGTCATGACGAAGATCAGGAGGAGTAGACCATTATAAAACTGAAACATAAAAGAACCAAGTTGAAGCTTATAGATATCATAGAGTTTTAGAGTTTGAAGGGAGGAAAATAGAGGATCAGTGTGAGCAAGCCATAGGTAGTAGGTACAAGTTCTAATAACTCTCTTTTGAAGAAGGAACAGTGAATGTAGGTTAGAGTTGTTGGGGTCAGCCCATACCAGGGCACCATAGGAAAGATATGGGAGGACAAGGGAGTTATAGAGAGTAAGAATAGAAGATGAAGGGATGAATTGCCTGACCTTACGGATGATGCCGTTGTATTTAGAAACTATTTTTGAAATGTGTTGTGTGTGGGAGTTCCAGGAAAGGTTGTGATCTATAAGCAGGCCTAAGAATTTGGTAGTGTTTACTTTTTCAATAGGTGTGCTATCTATTTTAATATAAGAAATATCAGGTTTATTGTTATGGTTATTTTTGAATACAATATAGTTCGTTTTCTTTATATTTAGTGACAATTTATTTAATTTAAACCAGTTAGATATTATTTTAAGTTCTCTATTTACAGTTAATTCAAGTAATTTAGGGTCACGGTGTGAAAAAAGTATATTGGTATCATCAGCAAACAATATGAAATATCAAATAACCACAGTAGTTGAAAGCGCCATACAAATCTACAAAACACAAAACACAAAACACAATCAGTCGGAAATGTTGAGTTTGAGATATATAGACGAATCCAACGAGCCAAGTGATGGTCGGAATTCATTTGACAATTACTGGGTCCCCTCAGCACCAAACCGGTGTTGTGACTGCCCAATTGGGTGGATTAAAGCCGCTTAAAAATCGATTTTCTTGTATTGTATTGCGTCGTAAAATTTCATCATTCTTTTGTCCACATATAACACGGGTGATGGAATGCAATTTCGTGTATAGCCAAACGAAGGAAATACTTATTTTTGTTCCCTCTTGTTTTGGACAATGTATTGCTCATAATAATTAAATACGGTTTTGTAAACGTTTTTTAATATTTCCGAGTTTTGACTGATTTTGCTTGATCGCATCACATAATGTAAAACAAATAAGGGTACATAATACTTTTTTACACTTTTACGTTTCGTAAATTATGTTTCGATATATTAAAAAAAGGTATTAGGGAAAACTTATAACTATATGTATATACATACCTTCGACATACACCTCAAAGGAACATGTGGCTGTGTTACCATGATCATCGGTTGCTAAGCACTTGACTTTGGTCAGTCCCATGGTGAAATACGATCCTGACTCAGGCTCACATTGAACTTGTGGAGGAACATTTGAATTATCCACGGCAGTTGGATTTATCCACACAACTTTTGCAGTGGCATTGCCTTGGTCTGTATCTCTAGTTTTATTTGGTGGGCAGGCATCAAAAATGGGAGCTTCCATGTAAAAAAAAAAGTTAAACAGCTGTTTATGCTTATTTAAATGAATGCAGATAATCATTTTTGCGCGACAATTATTGTGTATAAAAATGTTATTAATGTTAGTTTACCCGAGCTATTAAAGTCATTTAGGGACCGATCGTTATTTACGACAGGGGGGATGGGCGTTTTGGAAAAATATCGACGAAAAAAATCGTGTTCCCCCATCGGGTCCGCTCAAAATGTTGCGATTCTCCGCTTGTTTCCCCGAGTTTTTCCATTTAAAACTTAACAATCCCCCTCAAGATCCCCCTAAAAAATCGGGTCCCCTCAAAATGCCCATTCCCCTGTCATAAATACAATACAATACAATAAACGGAATTTATATAGCACCTTAGCATAAGTATGAACAAAGCGCTTTACAATGATCATAAAAGTACAACTTACACTACATCTTAGGCTACACTTAATGTACAACTTAATTAAAAATAAAAAAAACTTAGTTTGGAAACAAATAGGTTTTCAGGTTAGATTTAAATGTGGCCAGACTATGTGAAGTACGAAGTTTTACAGGTAGTTTGTTCCAGAGAGCTGGCACAGAATTGCAGAAGGCATTATTCCCATATGTTGTGTGAGTTCTTTTACATTCAAGCAGACTGCCATCAGCATGTGATCGTAGGAACATACCATCAGAAAATGTGTGAGATTTTAGGAGATTTTGTATGTACAGTAGTGTTGTTTCATGTCTACTTTTATAAGCGAATGTGAGTAGTTTGTAGGTAATACGCTCATTTACTGGAAGCCAATGAAGCTCTTTCAGCAGAGGAGTGGTGTGTTCCATACGGTTTGCCTTGAAAACAAGTCTGGCTCTGTTTTGTATCTTTTGTAGTTTTGTATGTTTTTACAGTTGTTCCATATAATAAAGAGTTACAATAATCAATTCGAGAAATAACAAGTGAGCGGACAGCATGGTTGCAAGTATCTTTATCAATATAACAGCGAATGCGTCCTATATTACGAAGATGATAATTTAAAGAGCGAGAGACAGCAGATATTTGAGATGACATAGACATGGTTGAATCAAAAAGAACTCCAAGGTTGCGTACAGAATCAGATGGTTTGATAATTGTTCCACATACATTAAGAGTTGGTTCATATATATATTTCAAATTATATGCAGAGCTAGCAACAAAGAATTCGGTTTTATCTTCATTCAGTTTCAGCTTATTTACATTCATCCAATTCTTGATTTCAGCAATACATGATTCCAATTTGAAAAGAGCAGTTACACTATCTCCAGGTATGCGGGGATTAAATAACGACCGCTCCCTTAATTCATAATTTCTTAGGCTTGCATCATTTATTTTGATCCTCCCATAAAACAATTATTGTCGCATTGTCTTACGCCGTTAGTATGAAGCATACTATGTGCCGCCTCATGATTAGTTAACAAAATATACTAAGACAAAGGGAGTGAAAAGTCAGTAATTGCTAGGTACCAGCTTTGTCTTAATTTTTTCGCTCTTTCAATTGATTATATTTCATTTTACCCGAGCGTTATAGTGTCATTTAAATTATAATTCCTCGGGCTTGAATCATTTATGATCATCTATTTTGTCAGTAACAAGTATTTGAATGAAAATGTCGACAGAAAATATAATTTAAAAACACATAATTTGTTCATGTTATCCGATATTTTACCAGTTTAATGTAATTTAAAAAACATATAAAGCTGGAAGAATCTAGTGGGCCTACAAAATACAATGGACTCATATATAAAGCTGGAAGAATCTAGTGGGCCTACAAAATACAATGGACTCATATCATGGTTGTTTGATGTGATCTTTTTTTCTAATGATTAATTCTAGACCTGAATATTAACAGCAGCTATCACACTAATAAATTCAATATACACATATATTTTGCAGCAATTTTTAACATATATATTTTCGTTTCTGTATCAAATTATTCAACTTTTTTCTGTTTTTTGTGTAATTTTAATTCTATAAAGCGTACATTTGTGTGCAAATTGAAGGCGCTAATAAATATATATATTTTAAATTTAAAATAAGCCAAATAATATGAGTTACCTTACATTTCATGATAAAACGTTATTGGGAAAATTCTCTTGTCATTTGTTAGTCTGTTTGCTGATGTGCTAATACCATTTTACAAATGTCTACCCCTTTTAAAGATGTAAACAAGATTATAGATAAATAGCGCCATCATTGTTCACCCTTTCTTTAAAAATGTCTCAGTTGTACATGCCATCAAACCCAAAAATGGTGCCTAGTCAACACATGTACTTTGCGTTTGATACCATCGACCATGGAATGTTAATTGCTAGACTTCAATGTATCCTCCGGTTGGGGTTCAATTTACACTTGTCTGTGGCGAACACAGCGTATCTGCATCAATTGCCTAAATTCAACATTCCTTTTGTTCAAATCACTGATGTCAACATTCCTGTCCAGTCCAATCCTGTCAGAAACCTTGGGTTGTAATCGCGGCATTGAGCTAAGGTTCCTAACATGTTCCAAACCTTCATTGAATAATCATTGTTTATTCTTTCCTTTTTCTACCTTGATTGATTGCTTGATTGACTGACTGATCGATTGATCGCTCGATTAATTGATTGATTGATTGGTTAACTGGTTGATTGATTGATTGATTATTTAATTGATTGATTGATTGATTGATTGATTGATTAATTAATTGATTGATTGATTGATTGATTGATTGATTCATTCATTCATTCATTCATTCATTGATACTGCCTTATGGTGATATGAAATAAATCTTGGATACGAACTCACCTACGCAGTCTATGTTGTAAAGGTCATATAGGAATTTGTGAACGTCGTTTGAGAGGGTAGTTGCTGTATTCTTTCCGATAACTTTAATGCTGTTACATTTACAAGGATCACCAGAAGACAGAGACCATCGCATTTTACCAACCTCGTGTCCAAACTCACATACATCTTGCGCTATGATGAAATTAATAGAGAAGAACATAATTTGCAATAGGTGCCCGATAGACACTTTACTATTGCTGCATTTTATATTGTATATACATCTAAAATATGACACCTGACAGTAATTACAGATAGGGTCTTTTTGCAGTAACCCGTCAAAATATATTGTTAAATGAGAATACCAAACATCAAACATTTTGTTAATGCTTCGTAGTCAAAGTCAATAATATATAAGAAACAGGTGGAGAAATATGTAAAGACGATAGAAAAGTAAAATTATAGTGATGAAAAGAAGAAAAAACAAAAGATAAAAAAGGAATTTATGGAAAAAAAATAGAACATAGGATCAAACTAATATGCATAATATTATAAAAATTCTCATAAAACCATAAAATTATATTATATCATATTACGAGCAACCAATTTTGCAGTGGGCTATTCCAGTTAAAATACATACACGCCTATGAAAGACAGGACCTTAACCTTCCACACAGGGAGTTTGAATATCAAATGGGGTTATCTGTATGGGTGACTTCATTTGAAATTAACACCCCTATGTGGGAGATGAGGGGGCGGTTTTTGAAAAGCATGAAAACTAATCGGTGCCATGTAGAGTCATATTCTAAGCAATAGGCAAATTAGTAAGTTTTTCATACGGTATTTTAGTACACCATTTGGCATTATAATCGTGCAAAACATAAATATTCGAGACAAACTGAGTGCGTCGCTGTGGAACCACTCTCACATTCTACCTTTAATATCTGCGTTTCTACATGCCAGAAATCGTGACAATCTGTGACAATAAATATTGGTTAATATTATGACGTATCATGAATGGAGATCTTTATAATCCTCTGTTTTCTAAAGACGCCATAATATCCTCCAGTATTCTATTGTTATCCTATGGATGCATTACTCCAGCGGATAGAATAACATGTTGTCTATGTTTATTACTGTACGATACTACTTATAGTCGGTGCTACCTACCACTAATGAAGAACACAAGTTGCACCATCAGCAGACCATTGCAGAAGGAGTTAATCTGCATTGTTATTACGGACTAAGATGTTTGGAAACAATCAGTAGTCACGCTCACAAAACGCGGCTTGTTTTCCTGCGAACACAAACACGGAGAAGCATCCTATAATTTTTACAAGAAAATTTTACTTTCTTTATCAATTTATTAATATATCGCTTTGTATACTTTAGTGATGTTTGGTATCACTTTGAGAAACAAAGTCCATTCTATAATAATACTGATTAACAATGTTGAAAACATTTATTTGAAGATATTTTTGATGTTGCCAACAATAATAAAAATGGTTTTCTAAAACTCATGTATATTTTATCTAATTATCGTAAAGATAGCAAAATAATAATTGGTTTGCACATGAATATGTACATCATGAATCATAATTGTCTGGTTCTTACATTAGAAGAAGTGAGTCAAGCATACCGTGTTTTTACATCAAGTCAATTATAAAGCCTCCAAAATGTGTGACTCCATTACACATGTGTACTATCATGCGCATTCCTCCCTACGCCATGCGAAAATTCGCCCAGCCCCATTTCCCTAATATGAACTCTGACAACCGGACGGCGCAAAAGTTCTCGACAAGGAATGTGATCTGGGGGCTCGCCGCTTCAAAGAATCCATGTGGATAAGAAAGAGAGCTCCAAACACCATGAACAGAGATGAGGGGCCCATTTTCTCAGTCACGTATACGATCCTCTTCTGGGCGCTAGTGCGCCTCCTCTTGGTGACCAATCAACCAGAAAGTAGGATCAAGTACCATCACTCCGATGATGGCCTTCGATCAAGATGGTCCAAACTGTCAGGTCAGTAATTTGTGATCCTGGAGCAAAAGGACACTTTACTCAAGGAGTATTGGAATATCACAAAAGTTAGGGTTGTAGTTAGGTTTAGTGCTCCGGGATTTTTAATACTGATGTTAGTGAGGAGGAGGTCAAAGGGGTTATCTCAAAACTTCCAAACAAAACATCTCCTCTGGACCCGATCCCCACGTGGTTGTTAAAACAGTGTATTGATATTTTGTTACCGATTATTATGTCTATTATCAACAATTCATTCAGAGTTGGGTCTTTTCCATCTGTTCTCCGTGAGGCTGATATCTTCCGTTGCTCAAGACACCCACTCTCAACCCGGACTTACTTAAAAACTACCGCCCTGTATCAAACCTTCCCACCCTTCGTAAGATATTGGAGTATCCAGCTGTGTCAAGGTTTAATAAACATCTTCATGAAAACAATCTCACTGAAACCTTTCAGAGTGCTTACAAATCATCTCATAGCACGGAGACAGCCCTCCTTAGAGTAAAAGATGACATGCTTAATGAGTTGGATAAAGGTAATGCAATCATGTTGGTTCTTTTAGACCTCTCCTCTGCATTCGATACTATTGACCATAATATCCTTGTCCAGCGAATGCAGCGGGAGTTTGGTATTACAGGGTTTGCTCAAGATTGGCTTGAAAGCTACCTTAAAGATCGTTGTAGCAAAGTATGTGTCCTTGGTGAGTATTCTAATAAATGTCCAATGCAATATGGTGTTCCACAGGGGTCGGTTGCAGGTCCACCGATTTTCACGGCATATGCTCAGCCAGTTTCTGAAATCATCAGGCTCCATCAGGTTGCGTTTCATATCTACGCTGATGATACTCAGCTTTATGTTAGTTTTAATCCCAAGTCACAGGAGGATATGGCGGCTGCACAACTTAGGCTCACTAAATGCATCGCTGAGTTACGATCGTGGATGCTTGAAAACAAGTTAAAGCTGAACGACTCGAAAACCGAGCTTTTCTTGATTTCCTCTCCAAGATGTGCAGCTGCTATATCCCACCTTGACTTGAAAATCGGTGGATCTGTAATCACACCCTCTGGCTCAATTAAAAACTTAGGTGTTATTTTTGATCGTAGTCTTACCATGGATGAGCAAGTCAGCGCCCTGTGTCGTAGCATTAATTTCCACCTGCGTAATCTTACAAGAATACGCCGTTATATTGACCAAACCACTTGCGCACATGCAGTAAGATCTTTGATCCTTTCTCGGCTGGATTATGGCAACTCTCTGTTAGGTGGCCTTTCAAACCGTGGCATGCAACGTCTCCAAAAGCTTCAAAATCGCGCGGCGCGTCTCATTTTCCGAGTTAACAAGCGCACTAGTGCTGCGCCTCTGTTGCGAGAGTTGCATTGGTTGCCTGTCCAGCAGAGAATCGATTTCAAGATCTTGGTGCATGTGTACAATTGTCTTCACGGTTCATCGCCAAACTATTTGCAGGACCTTCTTCACAAGTACAGTTGTAACCGTGGTGGGCTTAGGTCCATGCAAGATGTCACCCGTCTTGCAATCCCCAAAACTAAAAGATCTTATGGGGATAAATCTTTTTCTGTTCAAGGACCTAGGTTATGGAACAATTTGCCTTCCAATTTGCGCGAGGCTCCTAATGTGCAATCCTTTAAGAAACTTTTAAAAACCTATCTGTTTCCAAAATATTAGGTCTTTTTATGTATTTTTCTTAGACCTGTTTACTCCCGATGTGTACACGTTTTACTTTTTAAACATTGCTGTTTGATAATAATATGTATTTTATAATGATATATGTCCCTATTTGGGTTCAAGTGTATTTTTAATTATTTTAATTGTGGTTCAGATTGCTGCGCATATCTGTTTTATTCAAATTTTTGATGTATTTAGGAGTATATTTTACCACGTTGTGATATATTGTTGTTCTATGCCATGCTGTGTATTTTTGATGTATTTTTATTTTCTTTGTACAGCGCATTGGTCTATGGGAAATGCGCTTTATAAGTTCTTTTAAATAATAATAAAATAATAATAATAATAGGAAACATAGAAGAGCGTGGTTAATTGGTGATAACTCTTGATTATGGTGCGTGAGTTCCCGCATTTGATTCCTGACGGTGGAAAAATTGCTGGTGTATTGACTTGGAAAACAAATTCTAGATTTAATTGCCGGAAGATTCAATCTAAACTCCCTCACTCGTCATGGTGCAGAGTTGGGTAAATCAACCATGAGAGAATTTCGTGCTTCGATTGGGGGTTAACCAGTCGGTCCCGTGTACATATACATGCAGCTCGCAGGGTGAATGAAGTTAAAAACAAATCTTTTACTGATCTTGTCTAAAATAATAATTATTTACAAGTATCTATACCCTAAGTGCATCCGATAGCCAAGGTATTGCAGTTTACTGCATGACTCTAGCATGTGTATTTTGTGAGATATTAGGTTCAATAAACTCTTTTAGTGTGAATTGCAGTGATCCAAATGACGGCCGTTACCATGACAACGGGTCATGTGACCCATATATTGGGATGTGTTTCAATTCAAGTTTGGGTCTGCTATATTTTCTGCTATGTTTTTGAAAAAAAAAACCTAATTGCTATGCTAGCGTTTTTCGTATGTGTGGGTGGGGTGTGTGTGTGTGTATTTAGCCTACAGAAAGGCTGTATTAAAGTCCAGCACACAGGGCTTATATATTATTATACAGATGCGGGCAGGCATGTCATACAAACCGCCATTTTTTTTATGTCCATGGTATCTTTATTAGACATTTTCGAATATACCATTTTGTCGTTGTCAAGGGGATGCAATGTTAATAATTGCCAAATATCTTTGACAACCTGAAACAACCAAGTATATGCTATTGCGGCCTAGCATTTTAGTACAATTGGATATGAATAAAATATGAATTAATAACAAAGCGGTACCTACTCCCCATTCCAGAAAAATGCAGCACTAATTTTTTGGAATTAAAAAATATTATCAAGTTCTGCAAAATGAAACATAGCTCAATCCTAATCATTTATAGTCC
This sequence comes from Amphiura filiformis, assembly GCF_039555335.1. NCBI lineage: Eukaryota > Metazoa > Echinodermata > Ophiuroidea > Amphilepidida > Amphiuridae > Amphiura > Amphiura filiformis. Next base: position 15,742,191 of record NC_092645.1, read on the forward strand.
TAACTGGAGATAAAAGAAAAAGTTCACTATTTTACCAATTTTTTGATAAAAGAGCCAACCACATGCATTTTCGTTCAAAGTCTTGAGTCTTTGCCAAGATTTTGCTCTAATTTTCATTGGGGTGTGTATGTGTGTGTTACTTTGATTAAATGGTTGGTTGTTAGAAGGAGCATGACTTTTTCAAAAATTAGAATGCATAAACTGAAAATAGTCTCAGTACAAGTCTTTGGGCTTGATTGTCACAGCACACGAAAAACACCCTAAAACGCATGTTTTTGGCCCTTTTTTCCAAAAATTGGCCAAATATTTTTTTTTTCTTTTTTTGCTAGTTAGGACTAACTAAAGGATACGGATTTAGCTATGTATCATTTGGCAAAACAGGATAATATTTTTTTTAATCTCAAAACATTAGTGCTGTATTTTTTCAGAATAGGGAGTAGGCTGGCTTAATGCATATGGCATGATATTGTGCTGACAATAATACGCTCAGCTGGTTTCTCGTAAAATGACGAATTTAATAGAAGTCGCTACGTTCTTCATATTGTTACTATTAGCAACATGGTAACGAGAATTTGAAGCAAGAAATCTATCCACGTACTTGGAAGCTAGATTTTAGCCCTACGCTGCTAGAAAAATGTGCTGGTGAAAAACCCAATGCATTTGGTTTGTATTTTCTCCTAGTCTCTTGAGGGGTGTAAAGAGGGCGGGGACGTGGTTTGGATTCTAGAGGGAGGGTGCCTGTAAGAGACACGTCCATCAGAAACGGACTTGGCTCTGATCGCGTGCCAAATAAGTTAGCAGTTCGGTTTTTGCAATATTTTTCACCAGCCTTGAAAAAAATTAGGCAGGGCTGGGAATCGAACCCGGGATCTCCCGGTTCTACCACACAGTGTATTACCACCAAACCAACTATCTATCAGCTGTCGGCTTAAGGATACGTACTCTTGAATTCCATCCAACTTGTTCATGTTTTACACTTTTGCATAATTATGAAGTACATAAATGTATTCAACATATCGGATATTCAATTTGCAAAATTTCATCACTGTTGTAGTTCGGACTTATAAACTTTGTACCTATGGCTTAAGTAGGATTCAGTGATATATTGCAGCTAGTTTAAAATAAAGAAAAATATGGGTCAACAAAGAAAATAGAAGAACTTTAATGAATAAGCTTATGGCCAAGTGTGGAGCACTGAAAATGTACGTTTTCTAGAACTTGTAAATTATATTTCGGAGGTTCATATATCAAAGTTTGATAGCAAGAATGTAATTGTGGGATGTTTGACATATACCTACAATTTGGTAGAGAAATCGGTGTGAAATATATAATCAAGGTTCTTCATTTAAGCTTATAGCCTTTTAAAATGAATATTTGAGACCGAAAAATCATGATTATTGGATATGGCTCATATCACATTATCATTATGAACAAACTCTTACAATATGCCTCAAACAAGATGGTTTCTTTCAGAACGCTGTATTAAAAATGTACCCCCTAACTTTTCATATATATACATGATTATATACATGTACCAGAACTTCCAGAAGGTGTATGGTTGTATGCGGATAGGGATATTGTCATTCGCTCATGACGATGTTTAGCACGTTTTTCACTAAAGAAGGAACCAATTAGCTCTAAAAGCTTTATCTGTAAGGTTACAATTGCACAATTATATTAATTTTATAGCTACATGAGATGAGCCGTAAGATGTGCTCTGAACTGGACTTAATTTCAGATAATATAGGCAAAATTTAGTCAAATTATTTGTACTTGGTTTCCATTGAAGAAAGAAACAAACTCTAGCTTTTATCTGTATAGTGTAACAGTATTAAATTTTACATTTAATTTCGTAGCTAACTGCGTCATAAGATGATCTCTGAACCGGACTTAATTTCTGATAATATAAGGTAAAACATACGTTTCTTTTATTGGCTTTTCACTAAAGGACTTCATTTTAGCAACATTTATAAGTTCCAGGTATTGTGTCGAAATTTCTCAAAATAATTTTAATAGTTCTAGCCTCCTAACCATTGAGTACTGTGTGATATTTATCCTTGCTCCGAAGTTGAAATAAATATGGCAAATGTTATTGAAAAATACAACTTTAAACAGCAACAGTTGATTTCAAGAGATCATAATGATATACTATAATTTAATGATTATCTTATGGTGCCAATTATTTGTTTGGTCACAATTAGTTACTGGGTGCACACTTTGGGGGCAGTGTGAAGAAGGTTTAAATTACTGGGTGTGCAAAATAATTTACTAGGTGTGCATTTGCCCATCCAGTTTACCTGTTATTTGTCACCCTGCTCCCCATTTCTCTTCTTCTTCTTTTATTTTTTCTATACACATCGATCCCTAATGAAATGAGGTTTCAATGAAATGAGGTTTCTAAGGAAGGGATGCTGAAGTGTTGATGAAGTGTTAAGTGCGCTCAGAGTGCGCGAAAAATTGACATTTTGCCTGGCAGTAACCACTGGTAATCGTATGAAAGGCCAAGCATCTCAACTACATATTTTAAGCACGGATATTTAATGGTCACTGCACGAATTTTTAATCACACTGCACGAACGTGCCAGGAGACACGCTAAAATAGCCCCTGTGCCAAACAGTCTTTTATCTGGCTGCTTTATAGGAGAGTAAGAGTGTCCAATCAAGCCTATAACAAGGTCAGTCACTGACCGGCTTGCTGACAGGTAGGGTATTGCATAAAGAGATATCCCATGCAGCTGCCAATCACAGCACAGGTTCGATAACATTTTGGTAAATCATTATAATTGCAAACTAACGTATCCATTGAAGTATATAGTATAGGGGTAGACGCAAGTTTTCATGCGGGGAATATGAAGACCCTCTCGCTAGTCGTGCCCTTTTTTGAGATATTGATACAGCGCCAAAGACTACCGCTTTTCAAAACGCAGCTACAAATCCTGTATCCAGATGTAAATTATGATCTCGTTACAATGAATTCAAAGTAATCACATCGTCGAACGACCCACCTAGAGGAACATAACATCCATCCTGAGCCAATCTGCATTTTGTTGTTTGCAATAGCCGACGATCAGACATAAGTTCTAAAAGGAGCGTATTCACATATCAGCATTAATTTCATGGTAAGCCTAAAACACATTGAAAACGCTCATATGCAGTCCACAAAAAAAAAAAAAAAAAAAGATTTGCCTTTGGCATGTTGCTTTTTTGAAACATCACCAAATATATAAAATTTTGGAAAAACATCCCAAAATATGAAGCTAAATGAAGCTTCCACCTACGTCTATGCATTTCACACTTGGAATAAATACATTCGATGTGAAAATTGGGTCCAGCTTCAAAGACTCCTAATTATTGGGTCTTTAATTCTTTGAGCATATCAAAAATGTCTTTAACTAATAGAAGGGTACTATTTTTTTTTTGTCTTAAACAATATGTTATTTGGCCGTAATTTTGCACGTAAAGTTTGGAAACCAGAGCGCAATTTTGCATCTTATAATGTAATTTCATAATAAACACTATGTTATGGTGGTGTCTTTTTTAAGGTATTAACTACTTGTACTTGCTTTGAAATAAACAAACAAACAGGCAAGCAAAAAAAAAATGTTGCTCCATTACAAAGAAAAGTTTAAATTAGATATTGGATAAACTAAGCTTTCTTTAAAAAAAAACAATATTTCGATCACAACATAACAATTAGATACTTACTGACCTTCCTACGGTTTATTCCATATAAATTGGTTGGCTATGTGACGGAGGTTACGAAATTAGTGTCGATGTTCTACGTGAAGAAGAACAGAAATGAAATTTAACCCAGACTATCCGTTGCTACCAACACACGCATGCGTAAACGTGCCTAAATTAGCTATAATTGTATTACAGCGCTGGTAAAATGTGATCATTAGATCGTAAAAATATTGTAATATAAAAAATATTCTGCAATTACTTTTGTTAATAGTAATGATGATGATAGTAGTCTTGATACATGGTGTTGATGGTGTTGTGTTGCATGATGATGGCGTGATTTTGGTATTAGTTTGGCCTCTCTGCTATAGATAAACGATTCCAACAAAAAACACCCTCCTAAAATTAAGAAACATTTCTTTGTTTGTCAAAAATAATCACATTTTTCAAAAATGATGCTTTCAGAAAACGTTACACCTTTTCAACATCCTATACATGTAATGTACACAGTCGTTCAATGGAAAGAATAGTTTCATATGTTGAAATTTGAATTGTTCCATTTAACTCGGCAAAACCTCGCTTTGGACCCCGCTTAACTTTTGATCCCCAAAATATGAACTTAGACGGTGTTGCTTATAACTTGAGAATCATACATGGCATTGTGGCCTGTACACAATCCGCGATAATGAAAACGCGTAAAAAGGGTATTTTTTGTGGGTAAGCACGATACGCGCGTATTGCGTTTAGGGTGTCAAAAACATGAATTATTGGAAAAAAGGGTAGCAAAATTGCAATTGCTAATACGCGGAAATGAAATTTAGGGTATGAAATTTGATGCAAGGAATAAAATCCCTGTTTAGGGTATTGTTTTAGCTAAGGGTTAAATCCTTGTTTAGGGTGCTTTTCAAAATTTGATTATCGCGGATGGTGTACAGGCCACAATGGAAGTGACCCCCGGGCCCTAATGACTACGTTGTCTACGCATTTTGCTGATCTAGATTAGAAGGTGATATATGACGATGCAAGATAACCCCATTCTTGCTATTATACTATAAATATACTTTACCTTCTCACATAACGGCAGAATATATAGAGAGATCAATTGCGATGCTACAAACGTTGTGCGTGGCACGTACGTTGGCCCGTGCGTTTGTACGACGTTGAAAACGGTGTTAAATATTGCTAGTATCAGTCCAAATTGGATTGTGCTCATTCGCCACGGAGGAGAACAAGGCGGCTGGAACAAAGACTAATAATTGAGTATTTGTGACCCGGCAGCACACATGAGCCGTAAATTCCCTAAATTGTATTCTGAGTTAGGGTGTAAAATGTGTACGAAGGTCGTATTCATCCGGTCAAATTGACCGGGGAGGAATTTACGGCTCATTCGCCGTGGACGGTCACATTTGCACAATTCAATAGACCATGTTTTTGATTTTGACTAGAAACCAAAGTTAACATGCTGTTTAAACTTGGTTGTAATTTTGTGCTCCCCATAGTTGCCCAAAGACATACTTTGGTAGATTTAGGACCACTAAATCCATATATCATGACTTGTTCGTGCTGAAAGTGAGGCGCGTTGCATAAACTTTGACATGTCGTAAAATCAGCATTATGTCCACGTAACACGTGCGTTTTATACGACGTAGGTGTCCAAAATGTGAAATCTCAAAGTCATTTTTATACGGAAAGTATCACACACATTTCAATGGACAATCTCTGCGTAAGAACATCGCGTATAAATGAAGTCAATTTTAATGATAATGATTTGTTACAAACAAAAGGGTTATAATAATATTTAGACTTTCCTTGACTATGTCTTGAACATATTTGAAAATGGCAAAATTCTGTGCATTTTCAACGATGTATCTACGTTAATCTACGTTAATCTTCAAAACTTCAAAACGCGACCTCTCTTCGATACAGGAGAGGTTTTGAATAGATCGACGTCCGACCACGGCGTTTGGATATCGCAATCTATTTAATACGTTGAAAAATACGTTCTAATTTTGTCAAAATATATTGCTTATTTACTCTTAATATCTGCTCGAAAGAAAATCATTCCAATCTAAAGAAGATATTAATAAAATTGATATAAATGATAATTTAGTCAAACACTCTTCACTTTATTTGCGTATTCAATAAAGAAACTTATACGTCTTAATGAAAGGGCAATAATTGCAAATTTGTACATCCATATAAAAAGGATGCACTTGTACTTGTCGGCTGTTACATGTGCCTCTTTTTAAATAAGGGCTGTTATTGAGTAGGTCTATCACACTCGCTTTACGTGGATGTTAATTCAAATCATCTCCAAGTCACATGGCTTAGAAATGTTCTTAAACCATGTGACTTGAGGATGATTTGACGTGACTTCCTCTTAAAAGAGACACATATAGCATCCAACAAGTACATCCTTTTGACATGATATACACATTATGGGATTTTATTTCAATGCGATACAATAGGTCGGTTGCGAAAAGGCGATTTTCACGAAGAAGCACTCGTATGATGGCAAGTATGTCGTTAATTAATTATCTCACTAATTCAGTAATATCTACAGCCAGGATTTGGTCATTTTTAACAGTGTTGTCGACCTACATAATCTGTCAAATTTACAAAAAATATCAGGCATACAGTATTACATACGCCGTTATGTAAAAACAGACGACTATAATATGAATGGTCAAATGAATAGACTACTCTGTAGTCCGATTGGGTATTTTCCACTTCCTTAAAATTAATACTCAGGGCTCTAATCATTGCCATTTATAAGCTCGAAGAACTAGCTAAAGAGGGCACTGTATACATGCACCGTTATTTTTCATACTATGACGCTGATCAATATAGTGCTCTTTTTATGTTACTGTAATATGGTTCATTAAAGGCTGGAATTGGCTTCAATGAGGCAGCAGGTTTTTCTTATTTGACTTTCCTACTCTTGTGTAAAGCAGAAAGCTAGCTGGGCCGTTTCTCAGAATAGCAATTAGGCAAAAACATACAGGTATCATTTACAAAATTATCCATATCTTCATAATCTTGAAAAGTATTGATGTTATTTATGTAATTTTGGTATCATTTTAAAGCTTATTCTCTAATGCTTACATTTATATTAAAATCATGAAATGTCAAAAATGCGACTTGTTCCTATATAGTTCTGTCAGAACGGGTCACATAATGTGACGTGTCATGTCAAAAGGAGACACTTTTGGGCAGGTTCGTAAATGCAGAAATAGCCAAAAATCTGCCCGCGGGTAATTTTGTTTACAATTTGGGTTTGTTTCAAATTTGTGATGTAATTAACGTTGAAGATATTGTCTGATAGTTTCAGACCGGAATATAACTGGCATCCTGTATTTTTTTAGACATTTTTCAAGGTAATTCCTACTCTCAACATTGTCAATAATATATTTAAAGGCCGATATCTCACTTTCAAATTTTATAATACCATAACTTATAAACTCAATAACTTCGCTTAGTAATGTCCGATTTCGTGTAGGGGAAAACGACGTTGTGGAGCAAAATATCTCTTTATTTAAGATATGTAAAAACCTCAAAATTGATAACCTGCCCAAAAGTGTCTCCTTTTGACATAACACGTCACATACGTTTTGCAATATTCAAAAACATCTGAGAGTGGGCCACCAGGAATGTCACAGACATCTTCATTGGGGTAGACTTTTGGTACCACACTTTGGTGCACTACCTTCCACTCTCAATCGACAAGTGCATCAACATCTTGTTGGTACGAGGGTCATTCAAAAAGTACTACACCTATCATCACATCTCTGTTTAACTGCTCACTCAGGATAAATATTTTGTTTCTATTTGAACTTACTGAAATTCCTTGGGACTTCAAAACAAAATAAAACATGTTTTATATGAGGAGAAAACATCGAAGGGTTCAACAGACACACAAATGTTAGTGAAATTAGCTAAATTTCGACTAGACCACGTAAAGCTACTTAAGTGGCGATTCGCCCACCAAAAAAAGTGTCAGCAGTAGATCATTTTAAATTGCTACTAATTTCAGCAATAAGTTAATAAAGCCTGACTTTGCAAAACACGTGGTCTCTGTTGACGTTACTCTGAATACCTCATACGGACAAGTCCAGATTGGTTCCAGTATGACTCGCAATGAAGAGATTGTAGATTTGAAAATGTTGCATCTATTACCGGGAGAGGCGCTAGTCATTGGATCATATGCAATCAGAACAAAGACAAGGCTTTGATTTAAACATGAATTATTTTATATTGTTATATTTACGTTATGTGCGATGTACATTACAATAAAAGCGAATTTATAGTATTCATGATGCACTTATGGTCCATGGCAAGCCCGATTCGACCTTTGTGGCATTAAACCCAGTTAACAGGAAATTAATCCAGTAAATCGATTCAGTAAAGCAAATAAGCTCATGCATTCGATCACTAACGGCAACCAGCTTCGATCGATTACCCCAGCTAGCTGCAGCGTGTGTAAACTCTAATTTGCACAGAGGCTGTACGTGAAATTATTGATTGGCTCCAAACAAAGGATTTGAACCGGTGCACCGTAATCATGGCGCAATGCAGTCCATTCAATCAAATGTTGTCATCAACCTATTTGATCGCAGTGCATTGTTATGTGTGTGAGACGAACTGTCGCGATTGATTGCAATCAAACAAACGATGTCTTATGTATTACTTTGTTCCGTGATGAAAATCGTGATGTTTTATTTAATCACTCTCGAAAAATGTATTTCTTTTGTAGGCCTATTACTTTGTTTTGTGATGAAAATCGTGATGTTTTATTTCATCACGCCCTAAAACAAACGATTTCTTATGCAGTATATTTGTTTTGTGATGAAAATCGTGATGTTTTATTTCATCACGCTCTAAACAATAATTATAGTTACATGCATTTTAAGAAAATAATCTTATTAAAACAGTATGTTGTTTAGAAAAAATGTAGAAAGTGATGATGATGATGATGATGATGGTGATGATGAAGATGATGATGATGATGATGAAAGCAAAAGTGTCCCGGGTGTTTTTTCTTGTCCTAAATCGTGCGTATATATTAATAAGGCACTTCAATAATCAATAATCAGTCCCACGACGGCCTCCACTAGCTTCCACTAACTAGCTACTAACTTGGGTTTATGGGCGCTGATATTTCATGTACAGGAGGAAACCGGAGATCCCGGAGAAAACCTGCGAGAGCGAGCATGGAATCGGGATAAACCAAGTGCACATGAGTCCTTGGGCCGCGCCGGGGCTTGAACCCGGGACCTCAGTGGTGCAAAGCCTCCCTGGCTTAATTAAGTTTCAGTGACATAGTATCGCAAGTTCAAAATACAAAATATAGCTCAACATTGAAAATAGAAGCATTTTAACCGGTTCGTTTTTTGATAGTTGTGGAGCACCAAGTTCATGAAGTCATAAAAAAAATCAGGGACCACTTATTCCCAAGTTACATATCATCTTTATTTCCTTAATGTGTTAGCAACACATATCCAAAATTTTAACGAAATCCGTTGATAGTAAGCTTTCCAAAATGAAGTGAATTTAAAACATCAATGATGTACCACTTTTTGGCTTATACCATTAGAAGCATGTACGAGTCATTGATACTGATGCTACCAATTGAACGAGAAGATTTGCCCCTTCATTTTGCATACCACTTTGTCCAATTTCTTTTTCTCATTTCTTAAAAAAAAAAAAAAAAAATGCAATGGGTGTAGTACCCCCTTAAACGTGGTGATCGAATGCATTTGACATTGGTAGATTAAAGAGCTTTCATATACTTTTTGGAAATATACCATTTAGTTCTTGTGATATCAAGATTTTACGAAAATACTTCATGTTCAATCCATTCTACAGATTTCAATGTCAATCAATGATCTGAATTAAGAAAGAATTGCGTTCTCAGTGCAATCAGCAATTCCTACTATCCCAAGAAGAAAACATGTACATTTTTAAAATTCAAATTACCCCAAAAGCTTCCAACGGTACTGTTCTTTCAGAGACACCCTGTGTTAGTTGTGTAGTATGCCAACAAGAATACCAATTGTGGGATAGGCTTTTACGACGGGAATTCATAACATTTAGTGGGTTTTTAGTGGGTTCGCCGTCGGACAAGTTTAGAACTGTCAAGCTTTCGTCAGGAGTAGCTGATTTTGTAAGTTTTGGTGGCTCTGAAAAGAGCCGTTCTTCATTGAACGGCTCTTTTCAGTCTTCATTGAACGGCTCTTTTCAGAGCCACCAAAACTTACAAAATCAGCAGATAGGCGAGATCTGCTAGTTTCTGTTGACAAGGGGCAGTCTTCAGCAAAACGGCTCTTTTCAGAGTCATCAGTAGACAAGGGGCGGTCTACATGTCTCATTCTTAGGTACTTTGTCCTGAAGAAGTCAGAGCTACTCCTGACGAAAGCTTGACAGTTCTAAACTTGTCCGACGGCGAACCCGCTAAAACCCACTAATTGTTAAGAATACCAATATTATCCCATACACTTGGTGTTGGAGTTTTCCTACCCATTTACAGCTGGATCTAAATGTATGTAGTGATTAAAGAGAGTGACTATACACATACAATTACTTATAATACGCAACTTAAATATGCAATAACATGATAACATGATCTTGGCGCAATGGCATAAAATTATAAACCAATGAAGAGCTTTGTTGTAAAAGCCCTTACATCCTCTTTTTGACTTTTTGAGAAAAATAGCTTTTTTTAATTGTGCAAGTATTAGGCCTACTTGTTTGATTTGATTCAATTTGGGTTTGGATAAAGTGTTGATGAATATAAACTAAAAGAATATGTTTGTACAATTTTCAAGCCTTCCTATTTATTTTATCATTTCTTTTATATCGCGCCTTTTGTGGATGTAAGGGCTTTCGCTACAAAATAAATTTACCAAATTTTCTAGAAACAACTTTTGCAATCAATCAAATTTGATCCCATTTGTTTGCACTACTTTATGTAACTTGACAAATGCTTTCAAAATCAAAAAGAAAGATTGAAATATTTCATTTACTTTTTTAATTTTTTTAATTAAATCCGGCAAAATATCATTTTGAGCATTTCCGAAGCAACAACACTTTTGTAATAAATTAAAATGATGTTTTTCAAACATAGTGTCCCCAAAACAGTTCCTTTGGTTTTAATAGTTAAAGAATATTCAAGGCTACTATTATACATCAAATAAATATTTTCTAACATTTTTAATTCATTTTCAGATTCAGATTTCAGGAACTTCCCTAAAATTTTTCAAACGGAAAATATACGATATCTCCAGAAGGTCAAATAACTACCAAAATGTGTATTTTTACCCACACTATAATGTCATGTCAATAACGCAATTTCAGCCAGATGTGGATGTAAGGCTTTTTGCAACAGAGCTCTTCAAATACAAAACAAAAGCGTATAATATAAATGTGATTTCAAAAGTTTCTTAAAAACAAGAGCAGAGCATGCATATGGGTATTTTTTTTTTTTATGTTTTCCGCCTTCATCACATAAACACAACATGAACTGTATAGCTTATCAACATATAAACTGTAACAAAATTGGGTTCAGCAGTGTACTTCGGTTATATTTACAAATGCGCTTTTATCAATACGCACGTGACCACCTCTGCGCTGCCATAACAGCATATAGACAGTAAGTCTCGAAGTGACCCTCTACATAGCGAGTGGTCTTTCTATACATTTGAATGCAAAGACGGAGCAACATGAGACTGATGTGCAACACCATTGTATATTTTGTTCAACTTAGTGATTATATTTTAACCGTTTCCGTCGTTGAATATTTTTTTCCATCGTCAAATACTTTCAAAATGTTGTTTTTGATAACATATTACAAATTCGGATTTGCAAAATGTGTAATAATTTTGCAATTCAATTAATACTTAAATTTGATGATATTTATCTACAGAGTTCCTAGCTCTGTATAATGGTCAATGCATGTGGATTTGGTCACGCTTGCTGGTCTTGATATGTCGTGCACATGGGTCACGTGCGTATTTATAGAAGCGCATTTATGAATATAACCGAAGTACACTGTTCAGTGATATGTTGCAAACGGTATTTAGCAATTAAACGTGTCATGTTTCTATTAAACACATGTCTAATACCCGGTCTAATATTAAAACACTTCATGCCAAAAAATCACACCTTTTAAATTTAAACGTGATCATAATTTTGTTGCACCAATGCTTAAAAAAATGCACGTTGTCCCTATTATTTTATAAGCGTGAAGATAGTACAAAAATAGAGAAATACAATTGAATTTACACAGTTCATCATGAACATGCCACACGTAGTTATTTTTAAAGACGGTACACTTTAAATTTCCCCAGATTAAAGAATCAATCTAAGCGATTGCGATTAGGTATACATCCAAATTAGATTAAAACATTCACAATCGAAATATGTACACAGTAAATGTGTTTAGCGATCTGTCAGATTCATCCCCCATTCTTAATCTTAGAAATTTAAGAGAGTAAGTAGACAGGGGGAGTTGACGTGTGTAAAAATTAGCAGGCCTAATTGTTACTCTAAATTTGATTCACAGATCGCTATTGATTGATAGTAGAATACATTACCTTTAAAATGGTATTGTCCTTAAAACTCGATCGGTCGTGTTTTTTTATATATAATTTTGCCAAAAACAATATTAAAAAAACAATTTCACCAGAAAATACGATGGTAAACAAACCTGTATATGAGCAAAGAGATTCATTTGGTAGGATTGTTGAGATCATAAACTGGTTAATTATGTTAGCCAAATCCAATAAATATTACTCACGGAACTGAGCTTTCGCCATCTTGGCTGATGGCTTGATCACATTGATCTACAACCGAGTATGAAAACAAAGTGCATGCCATGTTAAGCGATGAGCGTACTTATGAAAAGCTTAAGAAAGACCCGACCCAAATATACAAGCGCAAATTGTTAGAAAATTTAAAGCGGTTGAAGGAAGAAAAAAAGATCGACGAGGGGCAATATAGGTTGCTGTATCCCACGGCAGAGAGCGTTCCAAGACTATATTGTACCACCAAAATCCATAAAGAAGGAAATCCCATCAGACCTATTGTGGATTATACTGGGTCGTTAGGCTACCAAACTTCCAAAGCTCTTGCGGAAATTCTGGGCCCCTTAGTTGGCAACACAGATCATCATGTTGTCAATTCAAAGCAACTGGCTGAAAAGATGACAGGTGTGCTTATAGAGGAAAATGACATCTTTAATTCCCATGACGTGGTGTCATTATTTACGAACACGCCCATTGACAAGTCACTTGACATCATCAAAGACAGGCTGGAAAAAGACAAGACGCTCAATACAAGAACAAATCTCACTCCAGATGACATCATCCAACTCCTCCAATTTGTATTAACTACCACATATTTTAGCTTCCGCGGGTCAATATACCGCCAGGTGTTTGGAGCCGCGATGGGTAGTCCCGTCAGTCCGATCGTAGCAAATCTCTTCATGGAGTGGCTGGAGCAGGAAGCAATAACAACTGCGCCGCTAGATTGCAAGCCCAAGCTATGGAGGAGATATGTTGATGACATCTTGGAAATTATCAACAAAGATAGCACACAAAAGCTTACTGATCATCTCAACACCACTGATCAATCTGGGAACATTAAGTTTACGTATGAAGAAGAGAAAGAGGGCCAAATACCATTCTTGGACACATTACTCATCCGTAAACAAGATGGTACAGTCAAACTTCTTGTGTATCGCAAAAAACCCACACCGACCAATATTTAAGCTTCAAATCTCAACACCCCTTCACCAGAAATTAGGGGTGATCCGGACATTAATGGACAGAAAAGACAAGATTGTTACGGAGGAAGACGACAAGAAAGACGAGGAACAAAGAATCAGAAAGGCATTGGCGGTTTGTGAATACCCCAAGTGGGCGATGGACAAGGTGAAACAACAAATGAAGGACAAAACAATAGCAAAACCTCAGAAGAAGACAACGGAGACTCCAATCAAAGGCATGGTGGTTATACCATATGTGGAGGGTACCTCTGAAAAATTGCAAAGAGTTTTCCGCAAGCATGGTTTTACAACAGCCATGAAGCCAACCAACACTCTAAAAAGTGTCCTTGTCCACCGAAAGATAAAAAAGACATCGATCAGACCAGTGAAGTTGTTTATGACATCCCGTGCAAAGGGTGTAATAAATCATACATAGGTGAGACTGGTAGACCATTTGGGGTAAGGAAGAAGGAGCATCAGAAAGACACTGAAAAGATCGCCACCAAAAATTTCACCAGAGCCAGCAGAAAGCTCTCTACCACTGAACAGCACAAGTCCGCAATAACCGACCACGTAGCACAAGAAAATCACGTCATCGACTGGGAGGGGGCCAAATTACTGGATAGAGACTCCAACGCCTTCTCAAGAAGAGTCAGGAGGCCATCCAAATCAGAAAAAGGGAAGAACTCACTTAACCGCGACGAGGGTGCGTACTTTCTAGATCATGTATATGACCCACTGCTTAAATCAACATCACTTCCGGGTAACGAGGATGCGTCTATAGCAACCAAGTTTCGCGGGAAAAGCAGTGGACCAGTTCATCTGTGATCAAGCCATCAGCCAAGATGGCGAAAGCTCAGTTCCGTGAGTAATATTTATTGGATTTGGCTAACATAATTAACCAGTTTAAAACCTGTATATGGTTTTTCCGGCTCGTTTTTCTTAGACATATTAAAAGGATAATACAATATTTTTCGGAAGTGAAAATATTCAGATGAATTTGCCCAGATATTGGTACCATGTAAAAACTCATATACATTAACCCCTGTGAAATTTTTATTCCTGAATTATTTCCCCCGGGATTATTTCGTTCAGGTAGTATGAACCAAAACAAAGTAATGTCGTGTCTACCACTCAGAAAGTCACGAACTACGGGCAACATTTTTTTTCATCTAGAATGCATTACATGTGAAGCATAGAAAACACATGTCACAATCGGGTCATCCACCTTAAAATGTTATGCCAGATTGTCATTCAGAATTCTGCAGGAACAAATAACATAATTACCATGTGATTTCAGAACATAATGAATCCGGCCGCACTCGTACTTTACTGTGATACTACCTACACTGGGTATTCGCTAAAACTGATAATTAAGATACAAAACAACAACAACAACAACAACAACAACTATCTGTTTCCTCTCTAGGGCTTAAATGCGAAATATATATGTGTGTACCAGTACATATTAACATTATAGTAAATAGTATAAGTTTCACACAGGTGTTTTTTTAACCCCGTGGTTAAATTTGTATTGATTTCTTTAAATATTTTCTTTGAAGTGGGTTTTAGAGTCTTCATTTTTTCTTTGCATGATAGCAGCAATTTCGCTGTTTAGAAAACCAAAACAACCACAATGGACCCAAAAACTAAATGCGCACGGCCTAAGGCAAACAATTTTTTAAAGCCTAATACAATAGTACAGTACACTTTAAGACAACCATCTTGCACTTTTAGCTCTCATTGTTTTTAAAATCATTCGTTTACATTCTACTGGTAAAGCAAACACGGTTATTTTACATCTGTTTATAACATAAAGTTTAAACCCTCTTTTTCTACATTTTTTTCATAATATGATGTACACAACTCCTAGTCGTCGATTGTGCTGACGAAGATAGCTAACACACTGGCTTTTCCCACGTCCCCTGTAACATAATGAGATTGAAACAATCAAGTGAATACATGATCATGATTAGAGCTTCTCTGGTGCGAGAAACTATAGTAACACCTAAAGTCCCATTCAGTGATCCCATCGAAAGCATAAATCCCTTAAAAGTGAAGGACAAGTCGATAAAATTGTAATTAGGTATTTCTGAAAAGAAAAACTTGGGCAAAAACAGCATTATTGACAAAGTTGAAGCTCCGTTGAAATACATGTAACTAAATTATATACTTATAGTACAGTACCAGCCTGTAGAATCCGTGGCAAAATCATAGAACAAAACTTTGAGAATCATTTTGGGATCTTTGATTGATTCTGAATAAATTTAGCTTGGGCTCACCTCCTGAAACTTCCGGGCGTTCCGGGGAGAGGTCAATCAAGGTCACATGGGGTCACATTTTCAGAACACTCCAATTATGTCAAATTTGGAATGCCCGTTTGTTGTAACAATGTATGACAGGTCTAGCACTGCTACAAGAGTGAATGATGCACGGTTGGAACTCTTTGCTCGTAAGCAGTGATCATTTGATTCGATCCCACCTACTCGAGCTGCATTGTGAGAACATGCTAATAAGCGGACTGCCTACCAGGCAGTTGTGATTTGGAGTCAATCAACAGTATCCCAGTCTGAAACTCAAATGCCAGTGAATTGGGGCCGGATACAGGGAGCTGGTGTTTGGAAGATCTTCTGGAGTACCCTTCATCGTATTGCGACTATTTGCCAAAAAGTAACAAAATGTGGATGTACTACGGAATGTCATGGACGTTGCAAGGGTTACAAATAATGGTCTTCCCTGTACACCACGGTTATCATGTTCATGCCAGGACTGATGAGAACAAGTTTTATTACATTTATGTTAAAACACATATTTGCAAGCATCAAGGGTACACTAAAATGTCAAGCCAGTGCATAATTCA
The DNA here is from genome assembly GCF_039555335.1 of Amphiura filiformis. Classification (NCBI taxonomy): domain Eukaryota; kingdom Metazoa; phylum Echinodermata; class Ophiuroidea; order Amphilepidida; family Amphiuridae; genus Amphiura; species Amphiura filiformis. The sequence goes on from NC_092645.1 coordinate 15,758,495, forward strand.
TCAGGCTCTTCAATTTTGACACTACTTATATGCGTTTTTTGGTGGCAGCCATTTTGAAAAATGGATTTTTCGGTTTTCAATGATTTGTTCTTAATAAATGACCAATGTAGAGTTTAACTGTAGCTGCACTATATGACCATTTAATTCTTTGTAACATTACTATTTGGTATTCAATGGCGGTCATCTTAAATAAAATAGCGGCCATCTTGGATTGTTAAGTGTTTTTATTTCATCTTGACAAGAAACACAATGAGAGGGTAACTGCAACTTTTGGTGGTTGTATGACCAATTAATTGATTTTAACATCAATATATGTCATTCGGTGGTGGCCATCTTGGAAGTAATAGCCGCCATTTTGAAAATTACAGTCGCCATCTTCGACTTTTTTAAGTGCTTTATATTTTTGCTTGATATTGGATTTTAATTTGGCTAACGTTGTTTTTGTATTAAGTAAATAATCTGTCCAGCTAAGTAGGGTTGGTCCAGTAATCGTAATACCAAAGTCAAATAAGATTTAAATAGTTAAATACTGTAGTCCTGCATTTTTGTATACAGTTTTTCTTATGAATGAGCAAACGCAACGTAGACTTTTCGACTAGAAGTAAACAAGAATAAATTAGCCCCAGGTTCTATGCTTTTTGCTTCGAGCCCCAGAAAATTCCCTATCCTGAAAGCCATATTGTAACATTTCCATAAGTAATAGAATTGTATTTCTTTTCCACAAAATGCTTGTTTTAACTGTCAGATATGTCCCTGTTTAATTTTGGCCAGAACACATAAGGCAATACAAAGAAAGGTGTTCTTAACATCGCGTAGCGGCGTAATAATTAAACGTTTTGTTCAAACGGTTTATTCAAAATCTCCGATTGTTTTTAAAAATTACTGCACCTCAGTCTTATTTTGCAGGGTATGTTACTAAAGTACGTTACAAACGTGTAAAAAATATTAACGGCGTCCTTCTCAGCCAATGTTACAATATTGCTTTTAAGTCATTCTGCGCGTTCTTACCTGTATTCCAGATAGTAGATTTGTTTCCTTTGCTGTACATGAACTCTGGTTTGGCGGTTTGTGTTCTTTCCCAATCACAACTTGCATTGGATGAGTAAGTTGTAACCATCCAACCTGAGTCCTCCGTACATCCAGCAAACATACTGTTGACGAACCATTGTCTACCTAAAGAACGATGTCTTTAAATTGAATGAATAAAAACAAAATAATACTACAAAAATGGGAATACATGCAAACAAAATAAATAAATCCTGTTTCATACTTAACACTTAATTTATCGTATTGATATTGTAGATGGAATTGGACAAGCTAGTTTAGTCTGCATTTTGAGTTTGATATGGTTTGTCTTGGAAGGAAATCGAAACCCCGTTAATGCTGAAACAATCAAGTGTTTGAGGGAAACACGATGGTTAATATTAAGGGTAGATGCGGTATTGTTGGTCGAAGCAGCCAAAAAAATAGATTTTTATTGTCGAAATCAATATATTATTGAAAAATAACACTTTGATGTTTTGCAAAAGTTCATTCTACAAATCAAGTACTTTGAAAACTTGCTTAATTTATTGTTGTTAATGAGTTATGTACATTTTACAAAAGTGTTGTTGTTTCGGCCCTCTTTACAACATAACTCAAGAACCGCATGACCTACAAAAATGTTTCTGTGATATTTGAATTCTTCTACACGCTCGCAAGGAAATGAGCAATACAATTTTTGCCAAAGCTCACTACCATTCGCAAGATGTTGTGAACTACCAAATCGCAACACTTTAAAATAGCGTATTACCTTAAACATCGTTAAATAAGAAAGTATGATTGAAACGCAGTGGACCCAGTGGGGAAGATGGGGAAAGTCTAAATACAGAGAGTATAGTTATTCTTGGTTCGTCATGTAAAAAAACGATATCATTAAATGTATCTGCGTCTATAGTTATTTTCCTCACTCTAGCACAGAAAAGCTTTGAACTTTATATCGCTCATTGCAAATAGGTGCTTCCTGTCTTAAACCACCGATAAATTTATTTTGCTTACCCAGACGCAGAAAAGCTAATTTGAATTTCATCACAAATATCCACATAAGGCGCCGAAATCAAACGGTTCCTCGAAAACCAGTTCAGATGGTTAGAGCCCACTCCATCAAATTTGAAGCTCATGACTTCGTTAGCAGTCTCGTCTAACAGTGCTACTTTTACCTGAAATTAATTTAATAAATTAATAAACTTATGTACATTGATATAGGGGACCTAATTTTGAAGGTCTGTAAGTAATAACTTATAACCGATTTTTGAAAGCAGGAGGAAACCGGAAATCCCGGAGAAAACTTGCGAGAGCGAGCAGGGAATCGGGATAAACCAAGGGCACATGAGTCTTTGTGCCATGCCTTGGCTTGAACCCAGGTCCGTTGTGGTGCAAGGCAAGGGAACAAACGTTGCTCTCTCTAGGGGGTTTGTTATAATAAAATAAATTTAAAAATATCTAACTGCAACATTTTCCCTTTAAAATGAGACCAAATATTAATATTTTCATTACGGTTTGCTAACAAAAATTAACACAATTAAAGATGATATAGTGAAAAAGTATGATTCTGCATAGACTTTATACAGTCCCTCCCCTAATCCTCCTCCCCATTAATCCTCAGCCACCCTTGGCATATTTCATTTAAAATCTCATGAAAAAATAATGAAATATGATTGTAAAACAGCATTTTGCATGAGTAATAAAGAATAAATTAGCTTAAATTTAAGACCTTAATGAGCCTTCTAGGTGAAGAAATACTCAGCAGACAATGTTTTGTAATCCACAATGCAATGATTTATAGTACATGATAGTATTGAACAATGTACCCTATTCGACATGTTAAATAAAGAAATTGATCTGTTTATTTTATTTTATTATTCATTCATTTTATTCAATTATATATGATCTTCATCTATTACGTTGTCTTTTTAAAGACAGTTCTTGTTTATTTATTTTTTTACTTTCAGACATGAAGATTAACAAAACTATCCCCGTAATATTACAAAATATTTGGTTGCATAACCTCACGCACATTTCGTTTAAAAAAAAATTAAAAGCATGAAACTGAAATATTTGGCTACGCAGCCAGCGTTCAACTTTTGTACAAAAAAAGATAATTTCAGAAAAAGCTGTACTTTTCAACATCTAACCTTTAGATGTACAAAATGTTAACTAAATACTTCAACCTTGACATTGCAGCCATCACAGATCGAGTATTACGACTTTAACCATTTTAACCTGTCCAATGATTGCAAAAAAAAATAACACTAGAAATTCACACCTTTTGGATATTCCGTGTTTCCCAGTGAACCGCGAAGGAACTTTTATAATGTCCCTTGAAGTTCGTATTAAATTGACGAGCTTCATCTTCGTTGCATGGTTCAGGTCGGTCCCATACTTGATAAGGATCGTATATATTAAATGTTGCATTGTTAGAAATTGATGTTGTAACACCAGCTACAGCTTTGAATACTAGCTGCCATCCAGGCTCTGTTTAAAATAAATAAAACCATGAGTACTGTTTGAACGTGTAAAGACAACTGTTCGATTTCAAATTAGTGACACTGAAATACTGTAATAACTTGTCTTTACCTACATCTCTTGCTGTACAAGTGCATTACTATTGTTGTGAAAGCGTCCTTATAAAGACTAGCAGTACGCAAGCATGTCACTTATCGACTGTATAGAATTTACAGAATATCGACAATGGTGTAAGGTAATCCTAAAACGGCTTGGGCCAACTATCGTGTCTTTATGTAATTGTATACAATGTGGCATTTGAAATGGTATTTTAATGAATAAATTTCAAAGATTAATCATATTATTTATTAGTAATGCCAATGATGTGAAAAAAACCGTTTTGTTCTGTTAAGAGCCATTTTACTATACGCATTACCGTAAACGTTCGCCTAATGGCGCTATGGGCTCCCTTGACATAAGTGGAATTTTAGACACAACCTAAAAGTGCCCTCCAGTGAAATTCTCATAGCAAATATGGGCACTGAATTGTAATTCTTCATTTTTGATGGGATTTCAGAGGAGGGAGCTCTCTATTTCCACATGACATTTACCCCAAGGCAAATGAGCCCAGGTACGCCATTAGGCAAACGTTTACGGTACTTCATTTTACCCGGTATAAACTTGAAATGTGCGAACTTGACAACAAAAGTGACCAACTCGGGCTATTAATTAAATCTGGCCTAACATTTGAATCTGAACTAGGAAAGAAACCAGGCGAGTTTTTACAACTACTAGTATATGGATTTCGATGCATATAGCATTTACACTATGAACTTTTCGTTTATGAAAAACAGAAATGCAATAAAACTGCATAATCATAAGTCAACTTTACGCGATGCAAGTGTGATATGCGCGAACAAGCAAAAGGGGAACAACTCGTTTTCTGCACAATTTAGTTAATTAGACAAAGCTAGTAAACAACCCAAGTAAAGACACTACGCATACCATTATTGCCATGACATTTATTTATTTTTTAAAGCAAAGTTGCATTTCTATATTTTTGTTGTAAGTGCACAATTCTTACCCTTCTAATAAAGTTATGGTATTTGATAGCTTTCAAATTTGTCAAGAGTGTTCAAACAAGCGTGTTTAATCGGTATGTTCAAGATATTTATCTAAAGTTCAAATAAGTACAAGTACCTTTCGCACAATATCCATCTGTACGTCCATAAGGGCACATGCAATCATAGCCGATGACTTCTAACCGCATGATTACGTACGTTCTATATGTTTTTACGACAATTCTAACATAACGTGTCGCAATTGGCTTGGGTAATGGAATATCGACAACATCATAATTATTCTTATTTGCTGTGAAAATCTAAAACAAAAACAATTTAGACAACACAATTATGAACGGTCACATTTAAGATTTTGTCAGCAATGTGGTACTACACCCCCTGATAAATTGTGTGACTAATTTTGCATTTTTCTCAAAAAATAACTACACACTTGTAACGTTATGTATATTATAGGGGCAAGGAATCCAATTACTTCACTGAAATGTCAGTGATTCAAGACAAATGGTTATGTTATATATGCTAAGAAATGAGGTACATTCTAGCGGTACCGCTAGAATGTACCTCATTTACTGATATTCATAACGTTACCAGTGTGTTATTAGTTTTTGAGAAAAATGCAAAAATAGTCACACATTTATAAGGGGTGTAGTACCACCTCAAGTACTAAGTATGTCAGGCTGTGTTAGCGTTAATAGGTCTATCTGTTTCAGAAAAACATGCATAAATCTGTTGTTTTTTTTTCGTGTTTTTCGTTTTTGCATTTCTGAAATTTCTGAATTAGCAAATAACTAGTAGTGATAAAACTGCTTTACCAACCCAAAGCATGCTAACAACGAAACAAAACATTCGGACCGATGTATTTCAGCTTAAATTAGTTCAAAATAGAGCATATTCTTCATTTGCGCTTTTAATGAATATTATAAGAAGGTTAAAAATGTGAAACAAAAACGAGGAACAAATCCAATTCAATTCAAAATAGTTTAATTTTTACCGACTATTTTTTCCCTTTCAATATTAAACCCCCTCCCCTCCCCACACTGACATATACATTTAAATATGCAATGATTGATACCTTTGCGATATTAGAACCAGTGTCCATTATTGGGGTCAAAGATGAAGCGTCAAACCCTGTTTCAATTGCGAGAGTTTTTACAAAGTAATTCTTATTAGTTGCTGCGCCTTGAGTTTGTATTCCAATCACAATTAATTCAGATAAAAGATCAATCTGAATCCAAATGTACGCTTGTAATTTGGGACTCCAATGATTTGGTCCGTTTAATCTGGCATAATGTGGGTGTAAACCATAATAAGAAGTTCCTACATTAGACGTGATCTGAGAATTAGCAATGGTTCTATCTGCCATTCCTAATGCTTCAGGGAATCCAGAGAGAACTGCAAAAAAAAAAAAAAAATATGGAACAAAACAAAACACATACATGAATATAATAATCAAACAATTCGATGGTAGCTAGTATTTCACACACAAGTGTATTTATATCGTTAGCGAAGGAGAGAGGGAGGGGAGAGAGGGAGAGGGAGAGAGAGAGAGAAAGAGAGGGGGAGAGAGAGAGAGAGAGACAAGGGGGGGGAAAGGCGGAGATTAGAGTTTTTTTCACAAGCTTTTCGCACATGCAAAAATCTCTTAAATATCATTTCCTATAGACCTACCTTCATTACAAAATTGGCCAATATAACATTTTGAGCACGACGCGGTTTCTTCTACCTCATAGTCAGCGGAACATGGGACTGAAACAAAAATGTGTATTGATCACAAAACCAGTATGTTACGTTTACATACAAAAATCCAATGTGGTTGTAACGTGTACACACAGAGTGTATGGTGTTGGGATCATATCGTTGTGTTAATGGCATATCCACGAATAGCACTCAACTATTACAAACATTCTGGTCCTGTGTCATAAAATTAAGTACTTTTATGTTACATTTTAAACGTGCCGCGATATGGAAAATCGCAATCTCTCTATTGATGTGCCAAAATACTTATCAAATCACATGATTCTTTCAGAAAAAAGATTACTGTGTATTTAGTGATATTCATTGCGTATGTTTCATTTTAGTTTCAGATGTGTAGCTCCAAAAGTTTGTAGCCCCAAAAGTGTGCAGCCCCTAAAGTTTTTTCAATCGACATACTAAGGCACCAGAGAAAGATTTCTTCAATGCTTGTCATTAATGAACTAACAACTAATTAATCAGAATTAACAAAGATACAAATGTCATCACAACTAAAAATAGTCAATTAATTGATTTCATATATAATAAGGATCGACGAAGCATCGATAATTGATCGAATCGATCATTAAAGTCGGCGGCCTAATGAAGGTGACGGAGAAGTGATGTCACGGTTGCCACCATAGGTTTCTATAGTACAATCCATGCTTATCATAAAGCTTTTGTGATATGATGCCGACGTGAAACGATATACAGGGATAAAAATAACTGGTACCTTAATTAGTTTGCTGTCTGTATATACTTACCACAGTATCCATGTCGCTCTAGTAGGATATCAAGTACATCTTTGTTCCAATTAGTACTGTTGGTTACAGGTGTAGGATCATCCATAAACCATAGTTTAATATATCCGTTACCGTCTTCATAGACAGAGCATGCTTTGGCGAACTCCCGAGGGGCTACCACTCGTTGGCAATAACATCTCTCTTTATAAGGTAGGGACCATCGCATGGCACCACCACGAGATGGATCCGGTCGTAGCTTGAGCACGCACACATGACAAGAGACTATTGGCGACAACACTGATGAATAAATGTCATAAAGTAATTCAGGCAATCTAGCATTTGCCCCGTAACTTGACACTTATGCAACACTTTACTAAAAGTCCTAAAATATCGATCCAAATACAAACGTACATTGGACTTCGCTGGTGCACAGTTTAAAGTTTAAACTGTGATTTGCTGTCAAAGCTCATTTAGGGTCAATTCCGCTCATTTACAAAATGCATTCAAAAAGTAAGTTATTTATGGCGCAAAGTTAAGTAGTACAGACTTGCACACAATGCATAGTGGTGCGTATAAACAGGTCATGAAGAGATGTTTATTGGGCAATAGTGTTTTTTAATATTACATTAACAAAAGTAATGATACCTTGTATGCAAAAAAGAAGTAACATTATCCATTGCCATATCCACTTCAAACACCGCCACATGATAATCTGAAAAGAAATGAAATTTGAATGATCCACGGTTGTTTGATAGCTTGTAAAATACGTCATTTTTAAGAAAAAATAAACACTGATGGCGCTATATATCTTAAATCGTGTTTTTATCTTTACAAGGAGTAGCCACTGGTATAATGGCATTAAAACATAAGAAAAAGAAGAACAATCTACTATCCTTAGTTATGGAGATAAAAAATTTTAAAGTTATTTAGCTTAAAACCGGAAATGACGTCTAAATGACCTTTGACCCAAAAATAAAAATACCGAGCAAAATTCGGGTAACACTAATGCATATATGAAGTGTATGTCACTCTGGTCTGGTTACGTTTTGAGATAAAAAAAAATGTACATATTTGATGATTTTTGGTTTTTGACCGGAAGCGACCCCTTATTGACCTTTGACCCCGAAACCTTAGACACCCCAAAGACCCTGGTTAATAGCAATGCATGTGTGCTAATGACAATACTATGCTATGTAATTTGTAAAAACAGTGA